>NC_140467.1:30830115-31032615 GCF_051167445.1 Perissodus microlepis | reverse complement strand
TTCAGCATTTCCTAGAGGGCTAAATATACCTGCTGTGGCCTTCAGGGACATTCAGAAATCTGACCGCTGAAATGGAGACTGAATATATTTATTCAATAAAAGCTAATAAATAAATAAAAAAACAACAAGGTCCAAAGTGTTCCAAAAAAATAATTGGGTGCAGCACCCCAGTGGTTATTCACAGTACCTGGAAAAAAAACAGACAAAGCAAACAATGCCGAATGTTTGTTTTGTTCTTACTTATAGCTACGCTTTAGCTTTATTGACACAGATACACAGTGGACAGCAAAGAGGTGATTGAGACAGTAAACCCAGATGAAGTAAATGATACTGGTTTTCAAAAGCTGACAACAAGCCAGTACGCTTAAAAATGTAGAAAAAAACAATAGCTGTCATTACTGAAAGTATCCAAGACCCGTGGCTAAGGGGCTGAAAAAGTATACTGAATTCATAAAATGTTGTGGTATCAGGAAAAAGGAGCATATAAATAGACAAAGTGGTAATAACACAAGCATACTTTACTCATTACTCCCATTACTGCTATCTCTGGGACAACAGAAACAATATGAGGACTTGATTATGACACACCGCATCAGTCTGTCATGTTATCACCCACTTCTCTAAAAGCGCAACAAATCATTCTTTTTCCAAACTTAGGAATAATCTTCCACTTGATATCCGCATGTCAGAATCCACTGAATCGTTTAAATCACACTTAAAAACTCACCTGTTCAATCTAGCCTTCGAAGCAAATTAGTTCGGACTTCCCCCGGTCTGGATTTGTATTACACAACTGTAATTGTTACTGTAACCATTACTGTATCTTCTTTTCTTTGTCTATTGTTGTAAACCGCACTGCAGCATTTGTGTGAAGCACTTTGATGTACTGTGGTCTTTTTAAATGTGCTATAGAAATACATTTTGATTGATATTGATTTTTCCAAAATATTTGATTCAAACCATGTCACAGAGAGACTGTAAGACCAAACAAATAAGTGTTTGAATTAAAATCTTCCGCTCTGAAAGGACCCAGAAAAGTTCCAGATTGTTACAAGCAAGCTCAAACTGTCAAACTGATACTTTAATGTGCCGGGAGTCCAAAAGTTTGAGGAATTCCTGTAAACTTAAGCAGCTACTCTACTTCTTTCCAACAGTGATATTATTTTTCTTTTAACATTTGTTTCGATATAATTTAAGATATTATTTATAGAGTGACTGCAAAGATTATTGTTTCAGCAGAGAAACAACTTTCAGAACAAAATAAAAAAACAAGACACAAAAGATTCATGAGTTTGATGATTCATTTAGCACCTCCCCACCTTCCCCCCAATGATATCTCTCTGGGACTGGTTTTGCTGAAGGTCTCTTCCTGTTAAAAGGGAGCTCTTCCGTACCTCTGTCGCCCTGTGGTGCTCACAGGGGATCATCTGATCATCAGATAATATCATAGGACTCTATGATATTATTTGCTCTTTAACTTGTAATATAAAGCACATTGAAGTAACTGTTGTGAATCTGAACTGATATACATAAAAATGAACTGATAAGATCGTACTTTGGTCAGATTGCTCACCTGAATTTTATTTAAAATTTAGACTTGTGGCACAGGAAAAATAATCCTTTATGACCATTGTAGCCTGCAGGTTAACCTTAATCTCAGTGAGCTACATACAACAGCATCATTAAGAAGCTCTCTGCTCTGGTTGACTCTGTTAGAAAGGGCCGGCCTGCAGAGAAAACATCTATGTCCTCCTGCTGAAGTGACCACAGCAGGAGGCTGCTCAGGAGGCAGAGAGCTCTGTGGCGATCGCAGATCTGTCGACAGCGATTATTTTAGCTTTCATAGATAACATGGCTTAAGTGGACCTTCAGTTAGAACTTACAAGCTGATCTAGGTCAGATCCACTATTCTGTTCTGAATGATTATTGGTTGTTCAGCTGCCATGACAACCAACACCCCCCCCCCCACCTCACCCCACCCCTACCCCATCCAAACTAAGAGGCCTGGGAACAATGTTCCCGTTTTAGAGATGCAGACCAGCGCTCCTGCATCCGATCACAAGTTAATGGCTGTTTTACATGGTCACCGGCGCCCTCGTTTAAGGTGTTTCGGTCTCGCTAGGACACCTACTGCTCAGACTCCATCCTGAGCGGTCCACCTTAACAACACTGCCTGGCATTCAAACAAGCTTTGTTTACTGACAGGATTTGGCAGTCAGCCATTTTGTTTTAGCACATTTACATAAACACCAAATGGTGCCTGTTTCCTCTGTGTGTGTGTGTGTGTGTGTGTGTGTGTGTGTGCAGGGGCCCCGGATAATTCCCTCCCTCATCGCTGCAGATGAAAATCAGAGGCAGTTTGAGATTCATTAAACCACGGACGCCGTTTTCCTGCAAAAGCCGATGAACTTGACACAAATGCTCACGAGCTGCAAGTTCATCTCTCCGTACCTAATTTAGTTGATTACTAAATTATGCAATGACCCAGCCAAAGACATCGAGGGGGGAGGGATTTTTCGCTGCCAGTGATTTTTCTAGAATTGCCCTGTTTTTTGGGGGGAGTTTCTTTTTCTTTTTTATTTAGAAATACTTCCTGCTTGCAGTCACCCCGGGCTAAACATGTGTGCCAGGCAGCACAGCAGAAGATAAATAGGGAAGTTTCTCCCTTCCCTGTCCTCCCCCCCAGTGGACTGTAATATAACCCTCATACATCAGGTGGGTAGGGATACATACCATCAGTTTACTCGTTCAGCATTATTAATTTTACCACTTTACACACACATATGTGTAAAATGAATATGCTAAATATACATTTAATGCGTAACATTAAATAGGTTCAAACTGCTTTTAACTGGTGGGAGATGAACTATTTATTCTCACTAGTTCTCTATATTCTCCTGTTTTTTCACTTTTCATTAGTTTAGCATAAAAAATAAACAATAAACTCAGTATTCTTTTCATTTTTATTTACTCTTTTTATGACACATTTATCTAATATTTTATATGTCAATCACATTTATTGACTTGTTGCCAAAGATCTGTTTGTTTTAGTCTCCCGTACTAGTATTTGTAGGAAAGGACATGGTGCACCTTACACACCTGAACTCAGTTCAGTTATTCAGTCCATCACTTTACTTGTTGTCACTTTGTTCAGCTGGTCATGTATCAGTAACATGATCACACGTCGAAACACTAAAAAGAAGACTAAAGAGAAACTTGATGCTGAATGAACTAGTTAGTTCAAATATTTACAAAAAAACAAGTTTTAACAAGATGGAAAGAAACATGATTGAGAGGGAGATGACACTGGATTTAGGTTTAAACCTTTTGGCTTTAGTACAAGACTCAGAATCTGCACATGCTAAGGACAAAACATAAAAGTGACATCTGCCTTTAAAATCTGATCGCAGATGCTCAGGCTTCTGTAATTTTGGGCCCACAGAATATGCATTAGGATCCTTCCTCTATGTGAAGAGGAGAAATGAGATGAGTCATTAATGAAGGCCATTTAAAAGGATTTTTCAGATTGTTCCATGATATTATTATACTCAGTGTTTGAGGACAAGATGCTGCCACCACTGTCCTCCTTATGTATATATTTTGATTGTACCTTTATTGTATGTTGGCGATAGCAGCTGCAAAAATGAAATTTACCTTCATTCTACAAAAGCAACATGATTCCAATAAAGTCCTAATAACATCTGTTTTATTGGAATAAAATAGTATTATGGCAATCCTTTGTGAGTTGTGGATGCACCTTTAGACGACTTCTTGCTGTTGTTTAAGCTCAGGGTAAAATGAAAAAAACTATGATGGATGTATTGTTGCTGGTAGCGATAAGTTTCTGACAGCAACCACAGAAGTTCGCAGGAGGAATACAAGACGTCTAGAGAGCTTAGATTGTAGCCTTGATAAGAAAACCTTAACCCCTGGAAACCTTCGTAATTACTACAGATAAGTGGGTAGGAATTTGTCACTTTAGTGTGACATAGGTGACTTTTACATTGCATCACTCTCTCCACCTTCCACTTGATAAGATAAGAAAAATACGATAAGAAAAGCTTACTTGATCTCTTTGGAGTATTTTGGTGACGACTCCATCTCTAACTCTATTTTTACTGGATCTTTATCAAAGAAAATAAGTGTTGTAACTGAAACTCATCTTTAAAAAAAAAAGTCAAATTTGCTTTTCCCTTAAGCAGGGGTGGGGAACTCCAAGCCTCAACGGCTGGTGTCCTGCAGGTTTTAGATATCACCCTGAGTCAACACACCTGAATCAAATGACCAGTTCATTACCAGAGAACTTGTTGAGGAGGTCATTTAACCATTTAAATCTGCTGTGTTGGATCAAGGACACATCTTGAGGCCTGGAGTTCCCCACCCCTGCTCTAGAACATAGAATCAAGCAGGGTTAGGGTTATAACCTGATGTGTAAGATGTCAGAGTAAACCCCCTTAATTCCTTTATTTGTTCAAGGTTTAACTATTTTGTGGAGAGCTGAGAAGGGTCAGGTCAGTTTGTTCTGCGTCTATCATGGTCACAGAGACAGGCTATTAGCTGCTTGCTGGTCAAACAGAGACATACTGTGTTTTCTTATCAGGAGCATGTACCCTCTCCTAGTTCTGTTTTTAGCTACAGCCTAAGTTGTAACAGTGATGTTCCAGAATAACGGCATCTGTATTACATTATCCTGAAGGACAGAATAAGCATAAGGACAAACCTGATTGCAACTCCCACAATGTACTGCAGGTTTGTTAACTGTGAGTTGTTTTACAATATTTATGCTGCGTTTCTCGACTCATCGCTGTGGCCTCCATAAACTTTAGTACTTTTGTACATTTTTACCCACAGTCAGATGGGCTTAATCTCACAAGTTCATATGTATTCATGCCTTTCTAATAAGCACCCTTTGACTTCTACTTCTTGCTGTCAGGTGTTAGATTTGATCATTTTTAGATCTTTTTTAATTCCACCTAAAAAACCAAAATACTGGTGTTACATAGATTTTTTTTTTTTTTTTCTTCTTTCAGTCCTGAGCAGGTTTTGTCTCTAGAGTTGTTTTGTGACACTTTTTAATACACCTTCTGGGTTGTTGAGTTTTACATGCTGTCATAACTCACCTTCTGCCCCTTGCTTCTATATTTTCTATATTTTTGTGTTTATGCACAGCTGTATCTTGGTGCATATTTGTGCGGGTTTTTCATAACACAACAGGTAAATAATGTTCGTCTCTCTCTTTTTGGGGGGGGGTATTTCACAGAGACTTTAGCAGGAACATCTGTATAAAAAGGAGAGGAGGTTTCATTATGTATGAAGTGACTATACTATCCACTCATAAATCTTGGTATCCTTCCTTCCTTCTTTCCTTTCTAAGACTAGAAATCACTTCCTTTCTTCCCATTTTCCTTTCTCACTCAGTTTCCGCTCTTATGAAGACTCCGGTCTCTTTAGGCTGTAATTAGGCAACTCTGCCTCTGTCTCTGCGCTCAGTCATGGGTGGCTCATTGTGCACATGGACTCCTTTGCAATGCTTAATTGGCTAAACATTGTTTAGCCCACTTAGTCACTTTTCTAGTTTAAAAAAATAAATTATATATATATATATATTATGATGATGATATCCCTTCACTTTCTCTGACATGCTGAGACTCTCTTTTATATGCTTTTGCTTTGTGATGTCTTTACACAATATTTTTATAATACCTTTTGACTATATCTTTGTTTCTTTGTTTATTTCTAGTCCCTTCTCTGCTCATGTTCCAGATCTAGCAGGACTTTAGCCTGTGGTCCTAATTGTCAGGACAATGGTGTTGAGATGGCCATATGGTACCATGCTACAGGCTCCAGGTCCTTAGGTATTTTACATACACTCATCTTGTGCATGAATGTAACAGTAATTTAGCCATTTTAATGATTTCTTTGAACTGTTCTTTTTCCAGTATGGAATGATTGTATTCATACATCTTTAATTCAAAGATCATCAGTTAAAACGAGTTGCTCAGATCTGTCCTCACTTTGCAAAAGTCTGGAAAAAGATCCAAACTGCCACCCTCAGATTAGAGTAAATTGGTGAGGATGTTCAGGAACAACACAGGAACCACCAAGGCTCAAACCTGCTGTGAACAATAAACTGCTGAAACACTAGCATCACTGTCCAGAGTGAAGAGCGTTTTATATTGGCATGGACTCAGAGGATACCGACCACGAAAGAAACCCTGCTCCAAAATAGACACCATGAAACTTAACTAAAATTGGCAGCTACCCACATGGACAAGCCTTCTGGAGAAAAGTTTTATGGTCAGATTAGACAAAGATTGAGCTATTTGGCCACAATGACAAGAGGTATTTTGAAGAAAGATGAGATGTTCAAAACTAATAACACTGTATCTGCTGTCAAGAAAGGTGGTGGTAGCATCATGATCTGGGGCTGTTTTGCTATCAGTGGTACTGCAAAGTGAATGAAATGATGAAGGAGGGCTATCTCCTAATTCTTCAACCTCTAATCAGCAGCTACGTGATTGACACAGCAGGATGTTGCACAGAACAATGATCCCAAAACACATCAAAAGTGGTTTGAAATAGCAGGCTAACATTTAGCTTCTGGAATGTCCTTTCCTGTTTCCATCCCTTTATTGCTGCACTCAGAAAATGCTACATCCCCCAGTCTAACCATTTTCTGATGGCTGCTTCCAGAACAATAATGCACATGGTTTCTTAAACTGGTTTATTGAACATGACAATGAATTCACAGTATTAAAATGGCCCCCAGAGTCACCCCATCTCAATCCAATGAGGTGGAACGAGAGGTTTGCACCATGGATGCAATCAAAATCTCTGAGGAATATTTCCAGCACCTTGTTGAATCTATTCCATGAAGAATGAAGGCAAAAAGAGTCCAGTCGTAGTAACAAGGTTTTCCTAATAAAGTAGTCAAATAATCAGTAAAAGCAGAAAATTATGTTTTAGGACAATATAACACTATATTTCATTTATTTCCACCATTCTATCAGAATTTTTAATTTAATTATGATGAAGGAGACTTATTGTAAATATATTGTATATTATTCTCAGCTGTACCATGAACAAAGTAACACGCTCGCATGTTGATGTTAGCAGCTGGTGGCTGCAGTATACTTTTAGGGGGTTTTATGGCTGTTTTTTCTTGGGAGAAAAAAAGGAAAAGAAAGTTTTACAGGTTAAGTTCGTTCCACCCTGTGAACTCTGAACCAGGGAAACAACTTCCTAGGACTTGTTTCTAAAATAAAATCTGTGGATGTGTGTGTTACCTGTGCGCACTGTATGCAGATAATCTGCTCCATATGTTAATGGTCAGCAGTTCAGCTCTGCTAATATCCACAGAAATGTACACATACACACCACTGCTTCACCTCCAGATCCATCAAGACGCACATAAATACAAGCAAGCTGTCCCACATGACATCTGCCCATGCATGTGTGTGTGAGTGTGTCCACAGGTATGGCTAGTGGCTGACACTGTGTGTATGTGTGTGTCTGTTGTAGACACAAGTCCCACCGGGAACATAGGATCCAGCTGCTGATTTCAGAACAAATGGCATCTGTGACACACACACACACACACACACACACTCACTACCACCAAGAGTAAATACAAAACACTCGCATGGTAACTGGTGGTGCAACAGACATACGCACACGTTGTGGTGTAACAGATGTAATGTGGGCTTGAGACACATGCTCGCTCTCCTCCAACTCAGGTGGTGGGAGAGCAGAGCATGTCACAGACAGGAAACTTGTCCTGGGAGTCTGAAAATGTCCAAAAGTCGTCCATCATTTTACACCATCAGGAAGAAGCAAAAGCCTGCAATGAAATCTTACTCGAATAGAAGCATAACTCCACTAAAGGCTCAGCACAAAACCACAATATGAGACCACGGCAAATACAAGATAGGCATGAGTTTCATTCTCATTTTCAGTGAAGCCAGTGGTCTGTTTGCAGGACTATTTAACAGCATAATAAATTGGACAAAGAAATAATTTAGTGCAAGGGAAAAAAGAATCAGCCAGCAAGTCTATGAACCTACATGAAGAGGATTTTACTGTGGATTTAAATTCTATAAAGCGATGCTGCATTTACGGTGAAATGATTTCATTTCTTTTAATATGAATTTTCCAGGTCTTCATATGTACGGGCTGATTTTCTTTGTTCTTTTGTTTCATTAACTCTCCAATTGGGGCTTTCCAATAAACCTTTGCTTAGCTAGTTTCGGCTGTTCCCTTATTTAAAGGGGTCACCACAGCAGCACATGTTTGATTTTGCAGATTTCTTTCTGGCACAACTCCAAAGGGATTTGTGTCTCCTACCAGCATCGAACCAGGAATCTTCTGCTTGTTGGGCAAATGTGCGAGACTTTTAGCAATGAGAGACAAAATGACTGTTTCCTATTGTTTTTGTTGGCCACTGAGTTCAATTTATCTAAACTTAGAGGCGAGTGAGTGAAGTGACTCTAAATGAAGCTGAAGAAAACTGTTTTCATGACTGCAAGATTCACGTACACAACCCAATGTCCATTAGATAGTTAATTTACAAAGGGCACACATTCACCAAATACAAAGTCAGTGGATTTAAGACCCTGAGAGTTGCCCCCCTGCTGGCCACTAAAAACAATGAAGGTTTGAGGCTCTACCACACTAGCTTCACTTTCCAGGCATGGAAGCTGCATCCATCTATCTAAGGTCTGTGCTGTGAGCTCCACTGGACCTGTTTTCTTTGTAGCTTCAAGGTTTACTGGTCTTTGTGGAGTTGAGCAAGTACATTCTGTTACATATTAGATGTTCAATAATGGCTGTTTTTGCAACCACTAACTTTAATCCAAACTTGTCACATCTACCCTTGAGCAAACCTAACAGGAGCAGCTAGATACTCCAGCCTGCCTACTCCAGACTAAATTAGCAGTCAATTAGTTAGCTCCATTCATTATTATTGATTACAATGATTATCATTCAATTTCATGTCAACATGTCAGCATTTCATATTCTTTTACTTATTGGATAACTTCACTTATCCTCATGCAGATCTATATAAATAAGAACAAAAACTAACTAAAGAACTAAAAATAAGATTAAGAGTACTGCATATTTGCATTATTCAAAGCTCTTTTATGTCTTTTTTCTCTTCACAGGGAGTGCACAGGTTGCAAATGATAAAATTTCGAGGTTGTGTGTGGTTAATGTTAGGAGTATAACATGTGAAAGTATGTTTCCCTCCTAAAAGGGAGTTTACAATAACCTGTTCATTTTGTATGAACGCATATTTGTTTGTGCATCTAGTGGGGGGGTGGGGGGTTGAAATGAGGGTGGGGGGTTAGTGTGAGAGTAGGGGGGGTCACTGGATCAAAGTGGCAGGTGCAGGGATCGTGGCGACGCCCCCGGGCCAACCGCGGGGCTCGAACGCTCGCCGCGACGATTAATCACCCGGCAAAATGCTTCTGACGTGCCGAAGAGGGAAAGAGAGGAGCTTCATGTTTCTGCACACTTCAGTGAACATGTGTGTGAGTGAGAGAGAGAGGGAGAAGACGGGGATTAGACACACACACTCACCACGGTGCCTGAGAAGATGGGAAGGAAGTGTTGGCTGTGTGTTTGTAGATGCGGTGAATACACAACGTATTTGTTTGTGAAGCTGGTTTTACTACAAGTCCTCATTTCAAAGTGACAAAATCCAAATTGACACATTAGAGCATGCCCTGATCTGTAACCCTAAAGCCTGCCCACATTTACTTCAGCATGTGTGTTTAGTATTTCTTTGGTTTCATTGCTGTAGGTTTTTCTTCTCTGTTTTCTAACCATAATAACTGTAATGGTTTCAGTGGACGACATTAGAGTAAGAGACCGTTTTTACTTTCTATGTTTTCTGATTTTTCACTTCCTCTATCCTCGCTAATCCCACCTGTGACCTGGAAATCAATCTCAGTGCACCATGCTGAAGGTTGTCTCAATTCCTATAATACCTAGAGGGGAGATTTGGAATGCTGGAGGAAGTACAAGTGAGGATGCACGGGTGTATCATCTGCCAAAGATGCATTTTTGGTTTTTTTCTGATGTATAAAAGAGGCATGACAGCTGTAACGTAGCTGCATAAAAGCATACAAAGAAGTGTTTCTTGTCCTTGTAAGTTCTTGTAGTTATATTTTTTTATCATATCATTTTTAACTTTCTTCCATTCTCATTTGTTTGTGAGATTAATATAAAAAGCAAAACTATGATCTGATCTGTACATGTGAATTTCAATAAAAGCAGACCTTAACATAGTCACCAGCCACTTTATTAGGTATACCTAGTTACTGCTGGACTGGACCCACTTTTACTTTGAAAACTGCCTGAATTCTTTGTGGTATTCAACAAAGTGCTGGAAACATTCCTCAGAGGTTTTTTCCCCATATTGACAGCTTCATGCTGTTGCTGCAGGTTGGTCAGCTGAACATCCACGATGTGAATCTCCTGTTCCATCACATCCCAAAGTTCCTCTGTTAGACTGCCCTTACTTCTGAATGTATTTTTGGTTCAGAGATGTTCTTCTGTAAACCTTGGTTGTAACAACTGGTTACTTGAGTTCCTGTTATTTTCCAATCAGCTTGAAGCAGTCTAGCTAGTTTCCTCTGACAATGCCTTGTTGATGTCGCTCACTGGATATTTCCTCTTTCTTTGCAGACGCCTCTATAAAACCTTGAGATGGTTGTATCTTAAATTCCATAAGTTTCTTAAATACTCAGACATGCACATCTCTCACCAACTACCACGTTCAGTTTGACCTTTAGCAGCTTGTTTTGACAAAATGCCGAAATGCATTGAGTTACTGCCCTGTGATTGGCTGATTAGATGTTTGAGCAGGTGAATCGGTGTTGAATTAAATGGCCGGCGAGTTAACATAAGTAGTTACGAACTACTGTTGGGTTTATCTGATATCTATATGTGAGGTTATAAAATCCAGCAGCAGATTTAAACAAAGCAATGGACAGAACATGCAGCTGTGCCCCACTTCATACATAAATGATCTTTTTTTATTCTTTTATTTATTTATTTTTAATTTTTCTCCTTAAATATGTATTTGCAAAATACATATTTTTATGTGGCTAAAGGTTACAGGTGCACGGTGACAGCAAACAAGAGAAACATCGTAGAAACAAAGAAAATAAAATTAATACAAACATCTTCCCTAAAGGCTGAAAAATGTGACTAAGATTAATATTATATAAAGTTAACCAGTTTAGGAAATAAAAGAACTTTTGTTATGTTTAAGCACAGATTGTGTTTTTAGTTCAGTGTTAATACAGCAAATCTAAAGTATTCATGCTTCGAGACAATGTTAACAGCAGCATGCTCTGACTTTCTGGGTACATCTACTAGGTTTTCTTGTTTATGTTCGTGTTTTCGATATGGCCTTAAATTCTGAATTAACCTACATGCTGCTCTAAATTGGAAACATGTTAACTTAATGTCGAAGACAAAATCTGTTCTGCACTCACTCCCACAGGATGAGAGGAAACAAAAGACAGATGAAGACAAAACAGACGCTGCTAATGCAATATGTGTTGGTATTATTCTGCCAGCCTGGTATTTTCTGACATTTTTTCAATAAACAGAAATATTATTATTGATGAGAACCATAAATCTTACATATTATTTGCCCTTTATTAGATTACAGTAACACCCCCGCCACCGCACCACCTTTCTGTCACACTTCAAAAGCATCTAATGAAGCACAAAAGCACAGCACAAAAAATACACACACAAAGGAAAAACAATAAATGATGTTCATATCTAAATACATCTAAGCAGGCAGTTTTCAACAATATTTTTTGTAATGCAAAAATAATATTACACCGTTGATAGCAAAAGATCCCAATGTGTTACTTTTCTGAATCAATTTCCTTGTGTGTGTGTGTGTGTGTGTGTATATACACACACACACACACAATTTTTTGATCCCCACACTGTTGTTACCCTCCCAGTTATCTGATCAAGTGAGACTATTAAAGTATATTCCATAAAAATAATTATATAGACTTCTAAATAATTATGTAATAAAATCCTGTCAGCCTGACTTTACAGCAAGATATGGAATGGTCAACATGCTGTGTGTTTCTACCTGTGGCTCCCTGTGTGTGTTTTGTTAGATTCTTCTCAGTTTAGGTTTTGTAGAGTTTTGTGTTCAGCAATAAAAGCTGCCATTTTGAGTTCAGTCCTGTCTCCAGTGAGTTTGCGTTTGGGTCCTATTCCTGCCTGCACACAACCGAAACATGACAGAAGATCACGACCCTGACACAGAGAAACACAGGTCTTAAATACACTGGGAAATAACGAGGGGAATAAGACACAGAAGGAGAGCACAGCTGGGGGAAATCAGAACTGACGAGACAAGGAAGCAAAGTAGGATACTCTCACATGAGACACAGACCTTCAAAGTAAAACAGGAAGTAGCACAGACGCAGACTTGACTAGGGGAGACAGAGCAACTAAGAAACAAAGAACAACAACAAAGAGACACAGAGGGCAGCTACTAAATACTCAGAGAACTAAACAGAATACAAGAAAGCCAAACTAAGACGCTAGACTATAGAATAAACTGGGGCAACAAAGAACTAAGAGCATAATACAAAAACTCAGAGACACAAGAAACTCAAAACACTGGGTCACCGACCCAGGACCATGACAGGAACAGTCTATTTGTGTTTAAGGGCATGAAATGTCACTTTTTTTTATAACACTCAGAACAACAGTGTAACCAACGTATTCAAAAAACAAACATGTTTCATGTCTGCAGCACATATTTTGTCCAGATCAAGTGGGAATGAGTCACTTTGGCAAGACAAGAACCGACACTTTAAAAGAAGTGGAAAAGAACAGTTGCTTTTTTCTAAAGTAGGTTTAGGTTTTTAATGCCTAAACCAAACCAAATTGTTTCATCTGTGAATGACGAACCACAAACAACCCCTTCACCACCAACCATCCAGCCTTCAAATGTGTTTTTTTGGTCTTTAAAAGGGAAACTACAGGTTTTGTGAACATGAAAATGAATCAGTACGTGAAGAAACGGTGGGATATTCATGTTGCTTTTATTTTTTGACCTCTCTCTCATCTACACTCTACTCTCATCACCACAAACAGATTCTTGCTCTGTTCAGGACCTGTTTAGCTGACATATTCTGAGAGCAGTCATTGAAGTGGAGCAGCTGTGTGTTAGATTGGTTGTCAGTCGATTTAAACCTGTTGACTGGTGGTAACTCAAAGCTACAAGATTAACAGATTTAATTCACGCTACAGTTAATTTTAACCTTTTCTCCCACTATTATGTCCTTCAGTGCCATGTGGCAGCACCACACAGAGCAGCTAAAAGTTTTCAGTGTGTTATATGCAACCATGTGAAAAACTAAGTACACTCTTATATTTGCAATAAGAATTAAGAAGGTAAGTAGCAGCCACCATCAAGTGCGAGCACCTCTGCAGAAGCAGATGTTTGGCAGTTTGCTGGTCTGGAGTATTTGGGTGTATTATCATAGAGCCACAATCTGTAGGTCAGACTGTACAATGGTCAAAGAAATTGCAAAAAGTCCAAGAGCTACACGTCACACTTTATACCTCAGTTTTCATGGTAGATTTTAAAGTTTGTTACAGTATTAGAATTAGAAAAAAAAACTGAACAAGAATGAGATGTTTGAAAGGGCTAAGCCTCTTCTCTCTGAAAAGAACATGGCAACACAGCTTAGGGTTGCAAAACTGCCATTGAGCAAACCACAAGATTTATGGAACAATGTCCCTTGGACAGATGAGTAGAGATGTTTGGTCATAAATCACAGCAGCATGTTTGGTAAAAACCAAACACAGGATATCAGTGCAAACACCTCACTGTCAAGCATCTGACTTTGTTTTGCAGCCACAGGTCACGGGTAAGTTGCAATTGCTCCATCAACCATGAAGTCCTCTGTATACCGGAGTATTCTAGAGATAAATGTGAGGCTGCCTGTTTAGCAACTAAAGCTTGACCCAAACTCTGTCACAAAACATTACAATGATCCCAAACACAGCAGCAAACCTACAACAGAGTAGCTGAAAAAGAATCAAGGTGCTGCAATGCCCAAAAGTCCAGATCTCAGTCTGATGAAAATGTTGTGGCAGGATCTTTATGATCTTTAAAATGATTAAAATGATATTTTAAAAAAGAAAACTGTAAATAAACAAATCTGGAAACCTCAATGAACTGTAGCAAGTTTGTAAAAATGGAGAGAAAAAAAAGTGTTCGTAATGATGGGACATCTTACTCTTTGCCACTGATAGAGGAATATGGTCCCAGATTTCTTTTCAGCACTATAGCCAGGCTGACAAAGAGTCACAGCTCTGTTGATCCTTCTATTCCTTTAGCTCTCCATAGTATTGACTTCAAGAAGTCACAAATAAAAAGAAATAAAACATTCATCACTAACCACAGACTCCTCACAGATGTATTATTTAACTGCTGATATTTATTTAGACTGCTATTCCTATTGTTGTCTCTGAGCAAATTTCATCCAAACCATCAACATGTCTATTAGAACATCTGTAGTATAGACTGGTTTCTAACCTTTCACCTACCATACACTTCCTCACCCAAAGTGGGTGATTCATCAAAAATTATTTACTTCACTTTATATTACTGCTACTTCAAAGAAAATTCAATGAGATAATGAAGCAAACAGTGAATGTGCTGTGAAACCTCTGCAAAACACTGGTGCAAGAAAGGTAAAAATCCTCTGTAGGACTGATAGGAAAGCAGTTCAAAAGCTGGATAATAATTCGTAAGGGGAAAAGAAATACACAGAGATAGGTGGAGAGTAGGGACAGAGAGAGAGAAAGGAAAGAGTGAAAGGGATTGTCCTGAAGGGACGAGGGAAGTGTTTTATTATTTGTTGGGTTTTTTTATTGTTTGGGTCTCAGCTGGCAGATACAACATATTCTCTCTCTCTCTCTCTCTCTCTCTCTGTGTGTGTGTGTGTGTGTGTGTGGGATTCCGATATTCCACATGTTATGGGGACTTAACTGTCTTTGCATCAAATTATGGGAACGTTTCCTCCTTATGGGGACAAACAGTAGGATATTCTAATGTAAATGGTTAAAGAGTAACATAGCAATGGCTTAGGGTTAGACCTTATGGTTAAGATTAGAGTAATTCTCCAGGAGATTCATGTAAGCCACTGTTGCATCCTCTAAAATGATAGAAACATGGCTTTGAGGAAAAACTGCTTATGCCACACACACACACACACACACACACACACACACACACACACACACACACACACACCTACAATGCTAAGTGAAACTGCCCTTTGAGGTTAAGATTTACATAATGATCATGTATTGGTTTGATTTATCAGTTCAAATCCAAAACTCCCATTTTCTTATCATCCCCTGGGTGAAGCTGTTTACTGATCTGCTGTCCCTAATCGGATGAGCAAGGCACTAACGAAGCCTGGGTGAGAATTCGATTCCCAGCGGGGGCTCAAACATATTAAAAATAAGCAAAAACTGTGCCCGGCTAAACGGAACATCTATTAGATATGTTTAATAATAATAAAGTATGTGTATTTGAATATGACAGGAAGCGATTCAGAGTCAAACGAACAAGAACCCCCAGGGGATGAAATGTGCCGAGGGAGCTTAAGTGTTATGAGGAATTAGGTTAAACATAAAGGAGAAAGCGTTTAAATGAAAATATAGAAGCCTTTAGAGAGATTATCCGGCTATACATAATGCATTTGTTTCTATGCCTAATGCCTTTATATTTCAACTAAAATAAGATTATTAATGCATATTGCTATATTTTGCTATTAGTATCTGTTTATTCCTATTAACAATATTGTCCATGTCCATCTCTCAGTATTCTTCTACTTGCTATTTGAGCTCTGAGGCCATGCAAATTGATTTGAGCAGTTCTTACAGAAAACAAACAAAAACTCATTTCATAAAAGAATTTGGTATTTTGGTCAAAGTGAAAATGTTTGTACTAAAAGCTGAAACAAAAAGCTGAAACTGGTGCCAGCAGCATATATGTGATTCCCCCCCCCCCCAACATTTGTGAAGGAAATATAAATGTGGGATGCCCAATCCCTGTAGCTTTTTATACTGTGCAGAAGTGTAGTGCCATTGCCCCATGACAGTCCTCTGTGTTGTTTGTCTTCATTAAGGTACATGCAAAAGACACCAAGCTGCTACAAAGTAACACCCATACACTGCAACTGCAGAAGTGTAACTGTACACAATCTTTGTGTAAAAGATGAAGAATGCATCTTTCTGCAGCTTGTACACAATCTTTGTGTAAAAGATGAAGAATGCATCTTTCTGCAGCTTCTATGGGGAAAAAAGAAAATTTAGATTAAGGACTGCAGGGTAGAGGGAACAAGACATTTCTAAAGATGAATGTTTACAGACAATGTTTCCTGGGTTAATTCTGTTTGGTCAGTCATGGTGTCTACATTTGGTTGAAAACTTAACCGTAAAAAGTCACCCTTCTTAGACTCTTACAAAGATATAAATGTAACCAAATTTCAGTCATATTTGTATGTTTATCCTATTGAGGAAGTGGATGTCTGAAAGACACAAATAAGGTTACATTTAGTGGAAAAGTTTAAGACATATAATTATTAAAACAATTTTAATCCAGCATTTGATTTACATTTATACTATACCAAATATATGATATGTATAACATACAAATATAATCTCTGGCTCTCTTCCACAGCATGTATTTTGTCCTGTCTCTCTCCCCTCACTCCCAAACAGTCGTTCGTCCCTGAGCCTGGTTCTGGTAGAGGTTTCTTCCTGTTTGAAGGGAGTTTTTCCTTCCCACTGTTGCCAAGTGCTTACACATAGGTGGTTGTCTTATGGTTTTGGTGTTTTCGTTCATTATTTTTAAGCTCTTTACCTTACATTATAAAGCATCTCGAGGCGACTACTGTGATTTGGCAGTAAATAAATAAAACTGTAATTGAAAGGATGTTGAAATGAAATTCAAAATGTTGCCATATTGGGTACTGCAAAAACAGTATGTAAAAAAGGGAAAAAAAGTAATGATCTCCATATTTCATAAATTTGCATTTTATTTACACTAGAATAGATAACTGCAAAAATGTAGCATTTTATGAAAAATATTAGTTCATTTTGAATTTGATTGCAGCAGCATGTAAGATTGGCAGATGGCAATTATTTAAATTCAGTAATTTATGTATGCATTTGAATTTTCTATGGCTGAAAAACACATTTAGCCTCTGTTAAAAACCACAATCAAATCAAATTCACATCCACTCCAGGTATCACACCCTAAATCCAAAATCTTGTTTTGTCATCTGCAAACAGCTTTGAGCGTGAATAGATCCAAAAATAAGTGGATATATACCAATAGCACAATAGTAACAATTTCATATATGACGGTGTCATTTTAGGTACTTTCAGCGACACAGGGACATTTCACCATGTGGCATAGGTTGCTGGTCAAAACAGGTTCTGCATTTTGTTGCCAAGCTCATCTTCTATTAGGATTCTCTTGTGTCAACATCATTTTCTCATATATATATTAGGGGTGCAACGATACACAAAATTCACGGTTTGGTTCGGTTCGATACTTTGGTGTCACGGTTCAATATTTTTTCGATACAAAAAATGTTCATGCCTTTTTAATTTGTCATTTATTAAAATTATAAATATATATTTTAACTCAAAAGTACAGTTTTTAAATTTAATGTTGCTGAAACGACAAAGTAATAAAAAAATTAATCTATCTGATCGAGAAATCACTCATCTTTGGAAAAGAGAGTTTATTACAGAGAAATGGCTCTTTCCAAAATAAAAGCTATACTATACGCTTCTTCTGGGGTAAAATAAATTAAAAATGTTGTATTGTTCGATACATATGTGTACCGATACGAGTATTGTTGCACCCCTAATATATATATATATATATATATATATATATATATATATATATATATATATATATATATATATCCCCTTTACCTTAAAAGTTAAGAGAGCTCAAAAATGCAAAAAAAACAACAAAAAACCCCAAAAAACATAAAGTGCAGAATTTCTGCATATCCTTACTTAAAGAACCTGTAACTCAGAAACTATTCATGGTATGAAAGCAAAAATTTCTTAATTAAATAAACTTTACAGGGAGTGCAGAATTATTAGGCAAATGAGTATTTTGTCCACATCATCCTCTTCATGCATGTTGTCTTACTCCAAGCTGTATAGGCTTGAAAGCCTACTACCAATTAAGCATATTAGGTGATGTGCATCTCTGTAATGAGAAGGGGTGTGGTCTAATGACATCAACACCCTATATCAGGTGTGCATAATTATTAGGCAACTTACTTTCCTTTGGCAAAACGGGTCAAAAGAAGGACTTGACAGGCTCAGAAAAGTCAAAAATAGTGAGATATCTTGCAGAGGGATGCAGCAGTCTCAAAATTGCAAAGCTTCTGAAGCGTGATCATTGAACAATCAAGCGTTTCATTCAAAATAGTCAACAGGGTCGCAAGAAGCGTGTGGAAAAACCAAGGCGCAAAATAACTGCCCATGAACTGAGAAAAGTCAAGTGTGCAGCTGCCAAGATGCCACTTGCCACCAGTTTGGCCATATTTCAGAGCTGCAACATCACTGGAGTGCCCAAAAGCACAAGGTGTGCAATACTCAGAGACATGGCCAAGGTAAGAAAGGCTGAAAGACGACTACCACTGAACAAGACACACAAGCTGAAACGTCAAGACTGGGCCAAGAAATATCTCAAGACTGATTTTTCTAAGGTTTTATGGACTGATGAAATGAGAGTGAGTCTTGATGGGCCAGATGGATGGGCCCGTGGCTGGATTGGTAAAGGGCAGAGAACTCCAGTCCGACTCAGACGCCAGCAAGGTGGAGGTGGAGTACTGGTTTGGGCTGGTATCATCAAAGATGAGCTTGTGGGGCCTTTTCGGGTTGAGGATGGAGTCAAGCTCAACTCCCAGTCCTACTGCCAGTTTCTGGAAGACACCTTCTTCAAGCAGTGGTACAGGAAGAAGTCTGCATCCTTCAGGAAAAACATGATTGTCATGCAGGACAATGCTCCATCACACGCGTCCAAGTACTCCACAGCGTGGCTGGCAAGAAAGGGTATAAAAGAAGAAAAACTAATGACATGGCCTCCTTGTTCACCTGATCTGAACCCCATTGAGAACCTGTGGTCCATCATCAAATGTGAGATTTACAAGGAGGGAAAACAGTACACCTCTCTGAACAGTGTCTGGGAGGCTGTGGTTGCTGCTGCACGCAATGTTGATGGTGAACAGATCAAAACACTGACAGAATCCATGGATGGCAGGCTTTTGAGTGTCCTTGCAAAGAAAGGTGGCTATATTGGTCGCTGATTTGTTTTTGTTTTGTTTTTGAATGTCAGAAATGTATATTTGTGAATGTGGAGATGTTATATTGGTTTCACTGGTAAAAATAAATAATTGAAATGGGTATATATTTGTTTTTTGTTAAGTTGCCTAATAATTATGCACAGTAATAGTCACCTGCACACACAGATATCCCCCTAAAATAGCTAAAACTAAAAACAAACTAAAAACTACTTCCAAAAACATTCAGCTTTGATATTAATGAGTTTTTTGGGTTCATTGAGAACATGGTTGTTGTTCAATAATAAAATTATTCCTCAAAAATACAACTTGCCTAATAATTCTGCACTCCCTGTAAATACATTTTATTTAAAGCAGTAAAGCAGCACAGTTTGATTAAATAGGATTTGGACATTGCAAATTTCACTCCTGACCAAAAGATTTATCCGTCAACAGCACAATTTCTTAGCAATATTTGTTGTTGTTTTTTAACGCTGATCAATTAAATACTTCTAAACTTTAATTTAACATTGCTTCACGCTCTCATTTGTTCATCAATTTATTCATTGCCTCTCTCGCTCTCAATCATGCATGCATCAATTCATGTTATATACATTTTTCAATATGCATCTTGAGTGCATTCAATGTGGATGACTTCAGTCAAACATACATTTTAATTTAACACGTTTGATCAGCGGTTTAATTCATTCATCTGTTTGTAGGTTGTAGGTTGATTTAAATTTTTCAGCTGTGATCTGTGCAGGTATCTTTCATGAATATCAAACTCCCCTCAAAGTGACTAACGCTCTTCTGAAGCACACACATCCAGTGCGCATGCTGTGACTTGAAGTCACTTGATCACTCTCTTCACTAACTCGATTTACAAATAAGTACATTAATACATTCTTTGAAGTTTGTTTTAATTACTCAAAGGTATTATATTTTTTTTATCCATGTTTTATAATGTATATTTCATCCATATTATATTTTGCACACAAAGACAAGTGTGTGTTGTCTGTGGAGTTGATCTTCTGATGCTTTGGGTGAATGACTCATTTAAACAGCCAGTCTATGAAATGATTAATCAATGCATCTATCTGCTTTTTCGTAACAAAGATTAAAAACAAACTTTCATGTTTACCCTTTGTTCGCATTTAAAAATGTGTGGGGTTTTGTGTAGCAACCGTGTTCTCCATTAGCCAGCGCCAGCCTTTCCTGTTTCCCTGCCATTCTCCCTCAGTGTGTTTCTATAGTAACCTTGGCTAAAATCCAAACAGCCGGTAGGGCCCTCTGAAGGGCACTACGCAGGCAAGATGAAAGATTTCCACCAGGCGACTGCAGCTTCTAGGCAACAGATAAATGTGATTCTTAAAGGAGGACATGGCTCCGCTGAGCAGGGAAGTGACAGTGAATATCAGGGTGAGAGTGCCCCATCCAACATCTTTATATAGCTAATAATAATCTGGTTACATGTTAGTCACATTCACTGATACACCATGCAGACTATCTGATCAATATTTCACAGAAGATACAACCAAACACACTGGCTAGAAGCAACATATGTAAACACAGTGAGTTTATTTGCTTTGTTGTCATAGGTGGCTCCGATGGCCGGTAATGATCATATGCAAAAGGTATATCTGACCAACATGTGAAGCTTCCAGTTCAGCATTTGGTAGTACTCATCTCGGGGTTTTTTTTAGATTTATTGGTGGGTGGAGATCAAAACTATCAGCTAATGATAGCTAACAGGGTTAGCAAGGTGCATCTATAGTCTCTGTGGGTATGTGCTGATTAGTGCTAAGTAGCAGACTAATAAATTAAAGAATTTTACTCATCTTGGGAATGCTGCAGTCCATGCAACACTGTCAGACAAATGCATTAAAGATGCTTGAAAAGGCACCAAAACCATAAACGCTGCTGGGAGTTCCAGTTTTTTAAATTAGCAGAGGTGAGGCCTAGCAGACAGCTAGCAGGCCTATTGGCAACCACTTGCCACTCAAGGGGCCGGGCCAATAATAATACTAACTGAGTTAAAAAATATTACCCTCCCGCATTAGTCATTAAGAGAGACAAAAACTGCTTTTTGTACCAGGCTATAAAATGATTTATATTTACTATAAAGGTCTATGGAGAATTGCTTTCAGAGTCAGCTTCAGAGGAACTACAGTTTTTTGGAACTTCTTCTTGGCTTATTTTATCAGCCCCTGAGGTTGCCACCATTTTTTCCACTCAGTTAGGGAAAAGCATCTGCTGGCTGTTAAAGGAACTGCAGAGTAGCAAATATTTAAAGAGGCATCCAAAAGATCTTAAAGATGGCTAATATTCTGCTTATTGATATAGCACTATAGTACAGTGCTATATGATGAGCACAATATAGTGTTAGATTTTATATAAAGGGTTTTTTCAGCTGTGCAACCTAAAGTTACAGTCGTATCAGAAACAAAGAAAAATATTGCAAAACATTTTATAACTTTTTAAAATTTGTAAGCTAACAGTAGCCTGGATTATTGCAGCTGAGTGATGTATAGCATTAGAGGACTAAATGTGAGTCTTTTTGGGCCCTTGTACTTGTTTTGGATTTGGATTTTTTATAAGATAAGACAATTAATTTTGAGGTATAGCTATTTGAAGGATCTACTAAATTATGTGAGAGAATATGAAATAGTGTGCAATGCAATTTATCAGCTACACAAATATTTCTTCTGTCATCCAACACCTTATCATGGCGGATGGGTTTGTGTGTCCCAGGGATCCCAGGGGCTATGTTGTCATGGGGTTTTTTGCACCCTGGTAGGGTGTTCCATGGCAAATTAGTCCTGGGTGAGGAACCAGACAAAGAGCGATTTAGAAAGCCGTTTGAGTAACAGACCTATGGAACAGTTCACCCTGCCCAGGATAGGGTCACCAGGGCCCAGGCCTGAGGGTGCCTGAAGATGAGTGCCTTGTGGCCGGGCCTTAGTCCATGGGGCCCTGCTGGGAACAACCTGAAAAAGGGACATGGGCACACCACCTGCAGGAGGCTGGTTGGGGAACAGGTCCTGACTTTAGAGTTGGATCAGGTGGCAAAGTAGGATGCTGGACAGACCTGAGGTGCCTCCATGTATACGACGAGACAACGTAAAGTGACAGAGGCCCCGGTCCACGAGATCTTCAACTCCCACCTCTGGCAGAGCTTCGACAGCATTCGGAGGGAGACACGGTCACCTATGGTCACAAGCTTCCTTCGAAGAGTGCTAAAATATCGAAGAGTGTCTTTTAAATATGCTCAGAAAAAAAGAGAAGCATACAAGAACCTTAAGATGAAATGGGATCTTTTTTGTTTTCATTCCCACGCTCATGTCACTGTTTCTTCAATTCCCAGACACAGTTTGGCTGTTGAGGCAGCAACCAACGAAGGAGTTTAAAGCTCTGAGCATCAGTGTTTCTGTTTGTTCCCTGAAAGATTCATAAGCGCCACATCCACATGAATCATTCACTAAGGAAATGATTGCCGTAAACATGAAGTGCCATCCCTGCCACTGTGCGCTGAAAAATTCATGCTTTTTAAGTCATAAATTATGACACGCTGCTCTCTCCTCTTGCCGGTGGGGTGGAGGGTGAGGTGGGTGGCTGTGACTCCCTCCTCGTCAACCATCCTCTTCCTGACTGAAATTCTCAGTCTCTCATCGTCTCACAGAAAAGCCAAAATTAAAAGGAGGGAGTGTTGAATGAGAAATCCACACTTGAGGATACCACATGGAAAAATCCTCCATAGTAGTATTATGTAGTATGAGCATTTAGTAGTAGCATTTTGTGGAATTTTAGTTTAGTTGTAATTTCCACTGATAATAACAAAGAAGAGACTTAGAAAGCTTCTGTTATTTTTTATGTTTCCTTTTTAACATGGGTGGCTTTTTGAAAATGCAGTTTACATAAGATTTTGGCTTATTTATATCCTGTTTGCTAATTTCTTTTTCAGTACTTTTCACTGACGTTACCATATTTCTGGGTTTCAGGTATTACCTGGATGCAATGTCAAGATAGAGGTGAATCGATGGCAAAACAAAGAAAAGTTGTAACAAATGCTTGCTGTAACCCACAAGCATGAACTTTTAATAAAAATATTTGTTAACAAACAGAATGAGCATGGAAGTTGAGGAAAATTCTGAAAATGTCCCTAATGCACTCTTTAATGTCTAGTATGACAGCTTCACTGTTAAAATGCCTAAGCCCACACATCCGGAAGCATGTTATTTGGCTGATTGTCAGTAACAGTAACGTGATATTGATGCAGCTGGCTGCAGGTTTAATGCAGATGAGTGTCATGTAAAAGTTAGGACCTAAATACAGGAGACTAGAAGCAGAATGCTTTTAATGCTGTAGTAAGTCCTTAAATAAATCAGAGAGTGACATTGTAAATCCACAAGATGTGAAGGGCAAGGAAAAAGGCCGGGCTGCACCTGAGGAACAAATGTGGGAATCATAATTGATGCTGTGACGAAGACTGAGGGTAAAGCTGAGCATACACTGTATGATTTTTGGCTCATTTAGAGAAGATTTTTCAGTCACGTGACCATTTTGGGGATCGGCCTGAGTTTCGCCTTAATCGTGTATTATGCATCATGTAGTATACATGGGGTAATGAGAAGCGATTAACACCTCACGACCAGCTCCTGATCAGCAATCGTATAGTCACAAGAAAATCAAACCTGTTTGAAGTCCTGGTCGCCCCTCGTGAGGGTATCGCACTGTTGAAGTAGTGCCACGAGCCAGTTTAACGCAACTTCTCACACTGCGCACGTGCAAACACAGAAATGGAAGTAAAAAAGACGGAGTAGCACAGCAGTGCAGTGTGTGATCTGGACACAAGCGATGGAGGCCCAACTTGTAGAACTTTGGCAAGCTCATCCGAGCCTTTTCGATGTGGCCTCACAAAATTATCGCGACCGAAACAACCGTGAAAAGAGTTGGATGGACATTGCTGCTCAATTGCAGCTGCCTGATCAATGTTTTTCATTAGTAATTTAGCAAAGCTGATGGCGGTGGTGTGCATGTCTGTGTGAGTAAAAAACAGAGAGGGAGAGTGAGCGACAGACTTTGTGTTATAAGCTTCATGTTATGGACGCACAGTGTGAGCACTCAGGTTGCCTCAGAGCATCGGGCCGTATAGTGTGAGACCCGTGATCGTGTGATCATGACCTACGAACTTCTAACCCCTGCGATTTAGTCGTGCAGTTTGAGCAGGAGCTGAATAACGCGACTGAAAAAATCGCACAGTGTTTGCCCAGCTTAAGACTGGACTAGTTATACAAAAGGGCGGAGTAAGGAGTGACCAACGGGAGATACACAGAGCACTACACGACAAACACAGGAAGCTTTGTACATCTGGATTTAATGTCTTCAGTGGGAGAAACATTTTTCATTCTTCAGTCTCACCCGGCTGCTGGCTTCTCCAGCCTTATTAACTTTTTTCCCTTATTATAAACACTTCTTCTCAAACTAAGTAAGATGGTAGATATGTCAGGGAAGATTGCGGGTAAACAACAAGACAGTATCAGAATGCTTTGAGTTCTGAGTGATGGGAGAAAAGCACCGTTTCTATCAGGATGGAGGTGGGGTGGTATCACCTTTGTGTGCTTCTTGTGCCCAAAGATCTTTTATACCTTCCAGTAATAAGGAGGAGACACAGTGTGTGTCGCTGGTACAAAGTAGTGATTCGATTCTGGATGAAGTTTGTGCTGGTGTCCCTGTCATGTGGTTGTAGTTATTTGACAGTTGCCACAGTTGGTTTCTCACAGTTGTTTTCTTTACAGCTCTGTAAGATCATGTCCAAGTTTTGTGCTGCAGTGTCTGTGTGAAAACCACGTAGTGTTAGATGTGTTCATTTCTCCAGGCCAACCTCGGAAACAATACTTGCTTCCTAAGCAGGCAATGAGTCATGAAATATTTTACAAGCCCCTGGTTTAGGTACTTAAAACAATATTTGATTAGCTGTTTCATTTTGATCACCACAAAGAGCACCTTTTGTTATCAGCACATGCAGAGAATGTGGCTCCTTTATGAACTTCTGGCTACTCCAGCCATGTGTCTCTTTCTATGCTAATATTTGATTGTTATTTCACTGGATTGCAGCTAGTTTGTGTGACGGTTACAGGCTTTGCATAAAATAACGAATACGTGATGAGGAGGTGGGCATTTTATCAGTGTCCAATATAACCATGTAGCCCTTGGCCCATCAATTCACTGCAGAAAGTCGTATAAACTGGTGTGCTGGATCGTAAACAGACTGTGAAAGCAGTGAAAACAGTCACACTGTCAATCAGTGCAATGCCTTGTAAAAAAATTTGACAAAACTATAAATGATAATTTCTTTATTATTTTTAAACAAATATTTTCAAACACTGGACATCGTAGACCAAATATTCGATCTAATAAAAAATATAGCGTTGTTAGACTGGTTTCACCACACAAGCCCACAAGGGGCTTCTGGACATTCTAGTCAAAATATTTCTATAGGAGGCAGGAACCTCGGGACAAATGACTGCAGCGAATCTACACTGCTATCAAACTCGATTCCAATGCAATATGTTTCATCAGTTTTCTACGAAGTGGTGCATATCAGAAAATGATTCATCTCAAGCTAAAAGTTGCAAGACTCTGGCAAGCAAATAAGCAAAATCGAAACAGTGGCAAAGTCAAAAGACCAACATAAGGAGCAAAACTAAAGTAGGAGGGAAAAAATAACACTTTAAACACAGTCAAATATCTATCAGTGGATAGATGGAAATCTAGAGAGAAATCAGGTGAGCATAAGTGTTTCCAGTCAGACATAAAGGAAGTAAAACCCAAAACAAGATACAAGATGTAAAACAACTTTTGAAATAAAACAGGAAGAAACTAAAATTCACATCTTAAACCCAGAGACAAGAAGACACACTCAATATAACACAGGTGCAGAGGAAACACTGGGGAGAATAGAAAAACAAAATCAGAACCACAACCAAAAATCAATATAACAAAAACCCTAGAATTACATTGTTTTATTTCATTATAGAAACATTTGTTGCACATTAAGAAAGCGTACCAGAGACTTCAGCCACATCACGTCAGGTACTTGGCACCCTACACCCCCTACAGGTTTGGAAATGTCATGTCACTGACCAATCTTAGTAGCCCAAATAGGTCTAGGGAGGAGGTCAGGAAATGATTCACTCTTCATATTCCCCATGCTTTCATGTAGTATTTCATGTAGCCAAGTATTGTATGTCAGTACCTATTTTCTTCTGTCTTCTGTTTGTTTGTAAATCTTATTATACTGAATGCAGTATCTAATTACAGTAGATGTGTAATTGGGGTATGACTGAGTTTGTTTAGCATTTGTACATTTGATGTATTGTTTTTTTACATAGTATTAGTTCCCCACAAAATAAACTGCAAAACGTTGTAAATAAGGTGAGAACGAGCAAAACAAGGTAAGGGTTCTAATTAACGCCTGACAGCAATACATACCTTTATGTAAAGATTTAAACATATACCAGTCTTATTTTCTTTATTTCAGTTTTAGGATATTAAAAGTGCCATAAGCTTAATTGCAGATTAAACCTGCAGCGTGCATGTGACTGATTAGATTTAGTTGATATTGTGACAATCATGTTAGATCTCCTCCTCCAAATAGTTGCTCAGTCACACTTATCAGTGTTCAGGAGAGTGATCACTGGAAATTTAGCATCTTAAAATTGAGGATCATCATGCACCTTGTTATCGGTGCGGGCCCTTGGTTTCAGTTCATTATTTTAAAATGTGTGTGTGTGTGTTCCTCCCTCTCTTTTTTCCGCTCTCACTGCCAGATCCTGATTTTTTTTCTTTTCCTGGGGAGTGTGTGGTCCTATCTGTGTGAGCATGTTCCCGTCTTTGTGTGTGTTCCTCTCTCTCTCTCTCTGTATATTCGGCCCTCACCTCGAGGCGAGTCGATCCTCTTACAGTAATACCATTGCCTAATCTCAGAGGCGTATCAGAGGGAGCTCAGAGCGCTCGGCACTAATAGGTTCACACAAATGGGATCTAGTCAAAAACCTCCCAATCCTCCTGCCACTGTAAATATGGAGAGCATTATCTGCGTCCGCCTGGAGGCCTCTGATGTGGAACTGATGCAGATTTGACAGAGAGACTGAGAGATAGCGGCCAAAAAAAGATGATTTAACATGCTGTTGACGTAGTTACAGCGGTAATTTGATTGGTTGTAGAGATGAATCGAATCAAATTTCAACTTTTAAAAGTCTGATGGAGCCTGGTCATTCATACAGGATTGTTTTAAACGTAAATGATACACCTGAGTGGCTGCTTTTTCTCTCTCAACTTATTTGATACCTTTGAAGGCCAAAGCAAAGCCTTAATGTTGCGGTTGCTCTTTTTAAAAACTTTATTTAAAGTTTGGTTGAACAGATTGTTTCTTTGAAAATATATACGAGGCATACAGCTGTAATAGTGCTTTTAATGCACTTTACAGTTTGCATTTATCATATCGTGGTAATAAAAGAAAATGCACATAATGCAGCATTACAGTCACGATTAACCTCATTCCACAGTGTGTCTACAGTAAAACATTTTCTGTATTCCTTGCTGTAAAATCAGTTACACATTTTGTTATGTATTCCACTTATTTTTCCCTTGAATAAATGTAGGTTTCAGGCCAGTCAGTTGACTGTATTGATGATACAAGCATAGCATATCTGCTATCATAAATTTGTCAGTCTACTTCCCCTACAATTTTTAGTTTTGGTTTTGTTTTGTTTTTTTAGTGACTGGCGCCTTCCTGAGGTGAGCTGTATTTATGACCCTGGAAATATTCAGTATGCATATTTTTTTGACATTACAAGCTTTAATTTTAATGTAATTATTTTAATTTTAATTTAAGTTTTCTAATCACAACATGCTAAAGTTTTGCAGTCAATCATGTCTTACAGTGTACTGCAGCCAAAAACATCAGGCATGTACTTAAAACCCAAAGGAACACAGAAAACTGTAGCTTTGCATAAAAATTGCTGAAAATAAAACTGTATACATTAAAACATTTTTGAATATGTGTCATAGATAAAAGATAAAGGAGACAATATAATGATATGTAAACATATAATGAACAGAAACAGAACCATTAAAAAAAGGGTTTTTGTTTTTTACCATAGACTGGGATGAAAAGGAGGCAAGAATCCTGTAACAACAACAACAACAACAACAATAATGGTAATAATATTAACAGGTAGATAAATAAAATTAGTAAAGTCAATTCTAGTTTGAAAGACATTAGCAGAATAAGTAAATGAAGAAAACAATCAGAAAACGTCTATGCAGCAGTACAGCATTGAAGTTTTGTAAGTCTTATAAATAGTTTGTGTCCCCAGAAAACACCAGTTTTTAGGTTTGTCACTATTGGAATTCTCATTTTAATTAAGATTAAAACACAATAAACAACAAAATATTTATATTTTTGAAGGTCTTCTAATGAAGAAGTGATTGTGACTGGAAAATGTTGTGAAAGAATAATTTTGTAACATTATTGTGATAGCTAAACATATACCAAACATGTCAAAGCTTGTGCAAAGTTAAACTACTACTAAAAAATCTTTAAACTTCTCAATCACAAAAAGATGCAGTAATATATGTGAAAATATTAATAATGCTGGCTGTTCTCACTGGTGGTGCTGATTCTTCACTGAAGTGAGAATTATAATGAAAGCAAAGCTGAGAGAGACAAATGCAGTCATGCAGTGACATCAAGAGGGTGCAAACAGTACTGCTCTATTTAAATGCAGGCTGCTGCCTACTTTCAGTGGTTACACTCAGGTCAAGACACAAACATGCATTTATAAACCTTAAACACTGCTTTGTCAAAAGAAATATATGTACAAATCAATGAAATATGAACAAAATAATGTAAGATACCAAAAACACATATCTCACTTATAACTGCAGATATCGGTGACAGTGTCTTCCATGATGGCTATGACAAAGACATGTTTTACCTTTATTTCTTCCAATAGTTAGAATTAGTTAGAATGTTATTTAAAATGAAAACTCAGTCATACATGTGATTGGTGATGGTGATGTACCCTACTGCTTGCCCTGTGACAGCCTTGCAGCTCTGAATGGACTGATGGATGAAATTCACATATTTAGGGACTTTGTTATTCCTGTGTTTACATTTCAGTTTGACCAGAAGTTTTCAGACCTCTTTTTATTTTAGGGCACCATCATATTTGGAACTTAAATAAATTAAATGCATATATAAAAGTAATTAGAAGTGTCATTTCAATTGAGTCCAACCAAGATGTATACAAATGCCCTTTCCCATTCTTGACAGTAAACTTTAATCAGTGTAAAAGTTTTTAATTAGAGACGGAGAGCTGTGGAGCAGGGGGGCCGGCACTAGAAAATCACATTTCTATGTTATCATATTTTACAGTTTACATCCAATTTATAAACTTCAAGATGACATAAGTGAGTGTGTTTAACAAAAACTTAATTAGTCCAAAATAAGAAACTAATCTTTACAATCTCATCTAATGACTGCGGTCTACTTGAGCTCAACTACAGATAATCCATAACCAACAAATAATCCTGCATAGAGCGGCTGAGTGAATGTGGCCTGGACTCTGTGGAGGAGAGTCATGTCGTCAGAAACACTGTAGAAGGACAGAGTACCTGCACTGTGGTCCACATACACTCCAATAGTGGAGGACTGACATGTAGAGATGTGAGTCCTGATGTTGTCATGTCTAAATTCAAATTTATCTCTTATACTATATAGCGCCCAAGATGTGTTATCATTCCCAAATCCATAAACTGGTAGTCTGTTTGTGTTTGTGACTGCTACTGCAACAGTCCCAGACCACGTCACCTCCCAGTAACACCGGCCAGTCAAACGCTCTTTACTTAGGACACAAAAATGAGACATTTTTCTTCTTTCTGGAGAGCCTAATTGTGCTAACATGACCACTTTCATACAAAAATTTTGTGTTTGTGTAGTACTTGCTTTTTTCTTGCTATCAGATATTAAAATCTCGCTTTCTGTGTTTGGAACCAGTGTGATATGTTGTGAATATTTTAATAATTCCTCTCTAATTGTGTGTTCTCTTTGTGACGGTGACTGATCACACTCACTCACTGTTGCTGATAGCTTGGTCCATTGTCCTTTTAGTATGTGCTGCATCTTTTCCCTGATTTCTGACAGAGAAGCTGTCACATCATCAAAGTTACACAGAGGGTGAATACTGATGCTGGGTGGCTCCTCACTGAAAGTCAAGCTTGGCTGTGAGGGATACTTTTGTAGAAAGGTGATGTAATCCTGCATGTGACAGAGTTGTTCCAACTCAGATTTCTTCTGTTGCAGATCAACAGTCTCCTGCTTCAACTTCTCTTGAAGCTCTGTAAGTCGACTCACCTCCTTTTTTTTGCTTAGATCTGATCTGCTGCTTTACATCAGACCTTATTTTTTCTAGGAGGCAGATAAGCTCTGTGAAGATCATCTCACTGTCCCTTACAGCTTTATCTGCAGATTGACTGATGGCCTTCATTTTCTGCTGAAGAACCCGCATGTGTTTAACTTGGTCCTTAATTCTCTGCTGGATTTTCTCCTGACACACCTCGAGCTCTCTCTGCTTCTCACTCATTTCTTTTGCAGCTGAAACTGTGTCGTGGCCTTTATGTTCATCCATGGAGCACAGATAACAGATACACTGCTATCCATGGAGCACAGATACACTGCTGATCAGTGTGACAGAAAATCTTCATAGCTTCATTGTGATGAGAGCAGATATTGTCCTGGAGCTTCTGGGAGGGGTCCACTAGCTTGTGTTTCCTAAAGGCGGGGGATTCATAGTGAGGCTGGAGGTGCTGCTCACAGTAAGAGACCAGACACTGCAGACAGGACTTGACAGCTTTCAGCTTCCTCTCAGTGCAGACATCACAGCTCACATCTTCAGGTCCAGCATAGCGGTGATTAGCAGGAGCAGTTTGTCCAGTCTTCTTCAGGTCCTCCACTAACTCTGCCAACATGGTGTTTTTCCCCAGAGCAGGCCTCGGTGCAAATGTCTGTCTGCACTGAGGACAGCTGTGGATGTTCTTCCAATCCTCTTCATCCCAGTGGATTTGAATACAGTTCATACAGTAGTTGTGTCCACAGGGAATAGTTACCGGATCCTTCAGGAGATCCAAACAGATCGAACAGCAGAGTTTGTCCTGGTTTATCTGGGCTCCTCGCTGCGCCATTTCACCTCTGAGAATGTGATTGTGAAATAGTTTCACTTTCGTCTTACCAGAAAAACATGGCTGAGCTGCAGTTATTTCATTTCAGCTTCTAACACGCACTGACTGGCATGTCAGAGCACAGCATGCCGGTTACACTCATCTGTAAACTTGCAGATCTGTGAACAGGGCAGGAACAGAAAACACCTGAAATGAATGGGAGTGACTTTTCTATATAACAGGAATGAGGGGGGAGGGGCTAATTCCTTCCTCATCAAACAAAGGTCAAAGTTTGTCAAGAGTGTGTGTTTGAGAGTAAGAGCATAATAAGCTTAGCAACTTAGCTTATCTGTGACTGAACTGCACCAATTTAATTGTATCATGAGTTAAAGAGGATTAAAGATTAGTCTTGTGACTGAACAGATGCCACTTCCAAACTTATAGAACTAGCAGTTATTGTGTGGGTGAGGTACACTTGTACCTCACAATTCATTATTTTCACTTAAAATCTGCTATCTGCAATTTTGTTCACAAGACAATTAATTCATTCATTTATGCATCCATTCATTTTCAAAATATTATTAACATTTTACTTCATCTTTTAAATGTTATATCTTCTTCAAAGTGGCCTTTAAAAGTATAAGTTATATTAGATGTATTTTTGATTTGTTTATAGAAGACTGGTTTTGAACTTTCTATTCACAGCAAAGAAGATGTCAAGACTGTTGTCTCTTTCTCTGATTTTAGTGATCTCCTGAATTCATGAATTTCGTCATTTAACATCAATCTCAGGACCATTATAAGGCTTTTAACATTTCCTTCAAAGGTCAGATAAAAGGTCATAGTTCATGCTGAGTCAGGTGCATCATAACACTCACAACTCATACAGTAAATCCAAACTCTAGTAAACGATGAGATTTGAGGAATTCAATGAATCAAATTTACTGATGGACTTTACAGCCTCTACCTGAATGACACAACCTTCCATACATGTAAGTCAGTCTTCACTATCTAAAGTCTGAAAGCAAACACTGAGCTAGAACTAGATGGCTCTGCAGTCCCATTGTCAATCACGTCCTTTATTTCAGCATTAAGATACTTTCTTCTCTCTGGACGAACCTGATAAAACATCTAATTGTCGAGGAATCCTCCACGTCTGTGTCATGTTGGATGTTTATTCATTTAATGTACATATTTAATGCCTTCAACTACTTAAATCAGCTTCAAAGTTAATCAGGCCTTACTGATGCACATTTGCTCTCCTGCTGACACTGCTGAAAACTTCACAGTTTTTACCCTTTTGAAACACTTTAATGAACATCAACAGGAACACAAACAGAAATTTTTTTTATATGCATTCAAATAGTACAAATTTTATTTATGTTAAAGAAAACCAAATCCCTAGTCAGGTTTCCCACAGCAACAATAACTGTGCACTGTATACTATTTACATCAGCAGTATTTTCACAAACAAATAACTTTAAAACCTAAAGTTACATTAAATTGAGCAAACCTAATTTACTCAATCTTAATGTAGTAGTACAGGTGTACCCCATGTTTTTGCAAAATGAGAACCCAATGTGGAAGAAAAGGCTGAAAAGAACAAAAAGAATAAGTATTTCCAGCACTCAGATGATGTGCATTACTAAGAAGATAAAAAGGCCCAAAAGGAAAAATAAGTTATAGACTAACAAGGAAAAACACAAGTGCAAATCAATCAATAAGAGCCAGGCAGACAATAATAATAGAGGGAAATTGTCCCGAGTAGACAAATCAGAAATCCACAGGCAAGGTTTATGAAATATGAAATAATTAGAACGGAGAAAAGAAACACAGATCAGCAAAGCAAAAGCAGAAAAAGAAACACTGGAGAGAAGGGTAAGCATGAACACAAACAAATGTTAGTTTACAAATGAGGAAACAAAACCCTGATTCACAGATATTAAGTAAACCCCAACACTCTAACAGATACAGTACCAATCATTGGTTTGGTCAAGTTTAATTATAATAATAATACATAAAACAAGCTTCTGCAAATTTGTTCTAAACAAGTAAATTTCCTAACAGAACATCAGTGGTGGTAGAGAGATAGTTTAAAGGGAAATTTCTAATCATCTTGATCACTCATTGGGTGTCTATAAAGGTTCATTTGTGGTTTAATTTTCCTCTTACTGGACTTTTGATTTATCCCAAACGTAGCATATTTGGTAGTAGGGATACTTTTCTGCACAGTATGGCATAAAAAGCTCCACGTGTTGTTCGTTAGTAATGGGGTCATTTTTTATACTCCTGGTATAAAACATGGAAAATAACTTTAAAAAAAATTAAATAGTGTTCCCCACTATGACTGTATTCAACCTTTGACTGGTTCTGCAGCTATATATGTGGACAATAGCTGTAATAAATTATGTCAACACTAAGACATGTTCAAATAACATTTGAATGGCAACCAGCTGCTGACAGTATTATGGTGTAAAGCTTTTATTCTATCCTGGTAAAATCTACAATAAGAAACGACTGATTACAGTAGGTGCATCGTAAAATAACACTACACAGAGTGACACAGTTACTCTTTCTCCTGCCCATCTATTTGAGTTCACACAATTTCAGAGAATTACCACAACCATAAACACTGAGTCCAGCATAGAGCGGCTGACTGAATGTGGTCTGGACTCTGTGGAGGAGAGTCATGGTTTTAGAGATCCAGTAGAAAGACAGAACACCTGCACTGTGATCCAGGTACACTCCAATTCTAGCAGACCGAGGACCCGAGATGGTGTTGCTCATGCTGTTGTGAATAAATTCAACAGAATTTTCTAAAGCCCAAGATCTGTCATTGCATCCAAATTCACTTTCGTCTCCTGTTCTGCTAATGTCCTTGTATGTGACTGCAACTGTAGCACTAGCTGGTCCCATCTCCACCTCCCAGTAGCAACGTCCAGTCAGGCTCTCTCTGCTCAGAACCTGCTGTCTTTGAGTGAATCTGTCTGGATGATCAGGATACAGCTGTTTTTTTATCGTCAATCTAGCTACTCTGTTGCCTTCAGATAATATCAGCTGTGGGTGTGCAGTGTTTAGATCCAGTGTGATTTGACGTGAATACTGCAAGAAGTCAGCTCTGGTCTTGGGTTCTGGCTCCGGTAGGAGTAAAAAATCCGCACTGGTCACTTTAAGTGAGATCTTGGTCCACTCAAGTTTAATAGTATTCTCGAGTTTCTTTCTGACCTCTGATACAGCTGCTGTTACTTCATCAAAGTAACACGGTGAGCGAATATTGATACTGGGCAAGTTTGTGGATTCACTTAGAGACGACAGAAGAGGGTAACTGTGTAGGAAGTGGATGTGATCTTGTGTGCATGACAGCTGTTCCAGCTCTGTCCCTTTCCTCTTCAGTTCAGCGAGCTCCTGCTGCAGCTTCTCCTGAAGCTCCCCGACTCTGTTCAACTCATTTTTCTGCTTAGATCTGATCTGCTGCTTCAGATTGGAGCTTCTTTTTTTGATGAGTGAAACAAGATCCTCGAAGACCTTCTCATTGTCTCTCACAGCTTTATCGGCAGACTGATTGATTGCCTCCACCTCCTGCTGAAGCACCTTCACGTCTTTCTCCTTTTCTTTAATTCTCTGCTGGATGTTTTGCTGACTCACCTCGAGCTCTCTCTGTTTCTCTTTCCTTTCTGTTGAAGCTGGGACTGTGTCGTGGCCTTTATGTTCAACCTTGGAGCAAAGACAACAGATACACTGCTGATCAGTGCGGCAGAAAATCTTTATAACTTCACTGTGATGAGAGCAGACATGGTCATCAAGCTTCTGGGAGGGGTCCACCAGCTTGTGTTTTTCAAAGGCAGGGGATTCATAGTGAGGCTGGAGGTGCTGCTCACAGTAAGAGACCCGACACTGCACACAGGACTTGACAGCTTTCAGCTTTGTGTCAGTGCAGAAATCACAGCTCACATCTTCAAGTTCAGAAGAAGCGCTGACTGAAGTCTTCTTCAGGTCCTCCACTGACTCTCCCAACATGGTGTTTTTCCCTAGAGCAAGTCTCGGTGCAAAGGTCTGTCTCCACTGAGGACAGCTGTGGGTTTCCTTCTGATCCTCTTTATCCCAGTGGATTTGAATACAGTTCATGCAGTAGTTGTGTCCACAGGGAATAGTCACCGGATCCTTCAGGAGATCCAAACAGATCGAACAGCAGAGTTTGTCCTGGTTTCACTGGGTTCCTCCCTGCGCCATTTCACCGGTCAGAGGCTATGATTGTGAAATAGTTTCACTTTTGTCATACAAAGAAACAAAACTGACTCTCATTCCTTCTGTTCACATGCACTGAATGGGGTTTACATGCACACCATGCTGGTCACACCCATCTGTAAACTTGTAGATCTAAGTATAGGAACAGGAAACATGTGGACCGAGTGGGAGTGTTTGTTTGGAAAGCAGGAAGCTTATTTCCCTGTGTTACAAAGATCAGTGTCCGTCTGAACTGAAACATCTGATCTGAGTGAAAGTGTGTGAAAGAAACAGATTAAAGGCTCATGGACCATAACTTATTGCTTATTCAAGATTAACCTTCAATCTTGTTATTATTCGCACTTAAAAGCGATCATGCATGAATCTCTTCTTATTTCTCAAATCGGTTCATGTATTTTATCCAAAAATCTTTGTACAATATTCCAAAATAACAAAGCTAAAGGATTTTTAAATAAGCTCTACGTTAAAATGTTTTAAAACAGGAATAAAAAGTGACTTTCCCGTTTACTTGTGTAAAATTTTAAAGACAAATATATGAATACAAATGTAAATAACCACCAAAAGATTTCATGAAGGTGAAACTGAGGACATTTCCCTCCTTAACCCTTGTATGGTGTTCGGGTCTTCAGTTTTTTTCAAAAGAAAAATTAAACAATTAATTATTTTTTCAACCTGAAATTCATTGGCTTTGGCTTATTTTCTGTGAAGAACATAAATCCGAACTAATTTTCAATGACCTCATACTGTACCTCCCCCCACGCATTTACATTACATACAAGGTGTTCGGGTCCACTGGACCCAGGTCTAATAAAAGTGTTGAAAGTGTAGGTCCTGTGTTCCCATACTCTGTCTTCCTCCTTTCTGGTGCTGCTGATAGTGTTTTCTTCCCCTCCTGCTCCCGCACAAAGTTGCAACATTGTTGAAAATTCAACTACCAACACCGTCTGCTCTTACATTCCCACACATTTTACCCTCTTTCTTGAGGGATCCAAATTTTATTTTCTCATACCCTGTCCCACCTGCAAATTAGGGGCATAATACTATAAATAAGACTTTGCCAGTGTGGTTATTTATCACAACTGATCAAGATGGCAAAAGATTATCTGCTGCGAGGGCCATCCAATTGATTTTGGAAGAGAGAGGGGCTTCGGATGATGATGTTGACAAAGAGGGTTCAGAATATTTTACATTTCTGAAAATTCAGAGTCTGACAGTGACTTTGAAGAAGAGGACGAGGCTGAGCATCATTTAGTAACAAAACGAAGACGAGTACTCCATCTGCAGCCAGCTCCAGGACCAGAACAAGCCCACCAGACAGCAAGTGAAGAAATATGGATGTCAATAAATGGTGAAATTGAATGGTCTTCTTGCCTTCTTGCCCAAGAAATGAGCCACCCTGCAGAGCTGTTACCGTGATAAGCCAGGGCCAACACGGCTGACAGGTACTCATGTGCAGGACATCAAATCTTCATTTGAGCTTTTCATCCCAGATTCCATCCAGAAAATTATTCTGGATTGCAGTAATCTAGAAGGAAGGTGTGTTTTTGGAGAGAGGTGGAAGGAGATGGACCAAATTCATCTAAGAACCCCAAAGGCCTACTTTGGGGTTCTTATCCTTGCAGGAGTTTTCAGGTCCAAAGGGGAATCCACAGAATCCCTGTGGGATGCAGAAACTGGCAAGAACCTTTCCGTGCATCAATGTCTCTGGAAAACTTCCACAAAATTTCCAGGATTATCCGTTTTGATAACCGAGACAACAGACCAGCTCGACGGCAGAGAGACAAGCAAGCTGCCATCAGGACAGTGTGGGATAAGTGTGTGCACCACCTCCCCCTGTTTTACAACCCTGGGCCTAATGTCACCATTGATGAGCAGCTGATCCCATTTAGTTGTGAAACTTATTGCTTCACGTGTAAATGTGTTGTGTCTTTCCACTCACTCCACTTGATTAGAACTGATTTATGTTTTTTATAACATTTTATAAAAAAACCCCAAAAAAACGAGAAGCACATTAATTCATAAATGTGATCTAACAAAGGTAAAGGGAAAAAAATAACTATGTTTGCTGTTCATATGGGTTGTAATTGGGATGAAGTAAACATCTGTTTAGTAATTTAACATAAAATTGTTTGATAGTGTTAATTTGGAAAGCCAAAAACTCTAGCGGGTCCACCAGACCCATGAACACTGGCTGAGTAACAAAAATATGAACACCACACAAGGGTTAAATAATATCCTTTTCAAAAAATGATTGCATTGAATAAATGCATGTAACCATAGAGGTAATGAGTAATGGTAAGTATGTATGTGTATGTATGAAATGCCCAGCATGGATGCTTGTAAAGGTTTGTGCAATATGTTGTAAAAAGAGGCATGTAACAAAAACATGTTGGCAACAGCCTCCCAGAGAGAGTGTGTGTGACAGATGATATACTCCTGTCACTCCCACCTTACAGGTGCAGCTGGATACTTTAACAATCTAACCCAAAACACAAAGGTGACAATAGCAGTGCTACAAGGCCATCATACTCCCACCAATAAAAAGATGGCTTAGCTAGCCATCTACAAAGCTCGTTTAAACTTTTGAACTTCCTTCATCTCAGCCCCATTTCTTCCTATAGAGGCATATGGAAGCAGAAAGAAGTTAACATTTTACCAAAAAATTGAAAAGAATAGTACGGAGACACAGCCCTCGATAGTGCATCAGCCAAAACATTGTGTGCACCTTTATATGTTGAACATCGAGATCATATGACTGAAGAAGGAGGCACCATCCCATAAGACGTTGGTTGGGATTCTGAAGAGAATGAGGGAATGTGAGGGGAGTGTGACCTGTGTAAACTACAACCTGCACCTACAGCTTGATGCATGCTCAATCACCCCAGTAAGAAAATCCCAAAAAGTTGATTCTGTTCATCTGGACATAGCTTTGTCAGTGGCAGAAGTGCACCTACATACACTTCAAAATGTTGTAGAGTCCATATTAAAGGAGATGCTCAGACTGGACAGACCTGCCCTTGCAAAAGAGAGAGAATACAATAACCTCAGTTTTATCTGAATTTAGCAGCAAGAATATGCAGGTCATCAAGATCTTTATGACATTCCTGCAGTTTGACTAAGCTGGGGATCCTTGTTTAGCAGTGAAAATGTATATTATCCCTTCAAATGATACTGCCTAAGGAAAGCATGTATGATGTAAACAGAACCTGTTCTGGCACTAAATCCTGTGGAACTGCATATTTAACAGTGTGTGAAGAAGACGCTGTTAAACACACACACAGGCTGTATCCCAATTCAGGGTCTGCAGCCTTAAAGTACGCAGCCTTAACGGTCCACAAGGGCCGCGTATTCGAAGACCGCTAAGGCCGGAAGTGCGAGGCTTGTGAAATGGGATGGTCTAGCCTCCGTCGCGCTGCACAGGTTGCCTAGCAACCATGATACTAACAGCTGGAAACGTTTCATACAGCTTTGTTTGACAGAAATGAAGGAGAACATAATTTGTTCATTTGTTTGTTTCTACATGAGCTTTGATCATTCTCTGTAAGATTAAGGTCAGCTAATGAACGGCGTATATTTTAAAGTAAAGGCTTTAAAACCAAGTTAGTACAAACGTCACTAATGTCACATAACTTTGCCGACATGTGGCCAACAGTAATGTTTTAATGTTCTTCGTTATTAAACATTTGCACATAAATAAGTGACATAATATTCAGTACTTACTTAAAGTTTACTCTTCGGCCGCCCCTCATCCGCCATTTTTTTTCGGCAAAATTATCCACACCCACCGCCGCGCTATGCATTCTGGGATATGTTGGGCCACGACGACACCGCCACGTCCTTAAAATTCAGGGAAATGAAGGACGCATTTGAGGGCCGCATTTCGAGCAGCCTTCGTCGCGTCGCTGTAACGTAATCGGCCTTAAAATGCGGCCTTTAAGGCTGCAGACCCTGAATTGGGATACAGCCACACACACTCCATCCATTTCCAGGAACAAATAAGAGTCTATTAGATAGGAGTCAAACCATCTTATACTGACAGCATGGTCTAATCACTGAGGTCTAGCAGGACGAGCACAGAGAGCACTATGATGAGCCCTGAAACTTTTCAAATAAGCCATTCATCTGAAGATGATCTGTTAGCTGTTTGACAACTACTCTTTCAAGAATCTTTGAGATGAGACGAAGGTTGGAGATGTATCGATAATTAGGTAAGAGCTGTGTCAACTGCTGGCTTCTCAAGTCATGGTTTAATTACGGCCTTTTAAAGGCCTGTGGCACATTGCCCATTAACAGAGAGATTATTGCTTCTCAAACATGACCAATTAGTGGTAGGATTTCTTTGAGCACTTGAAGGAATGGGTTCTAACAGACGTGTTGACTGTCTGAGGGAAGTAATGGTTGAAGTTCACTCAGAAAGCTCAGTCAGAGAGACACTAAATAAATATCAGTGGTATTGAAGGTTGCTGTATGTAATGATAGATTTGTGAGATGATTATTATTTGATTTGTGAATAAATTCATTAAGTCATTACTAGTTAAGGTTAAAGGAAGACTCAGCTCAACAGAGCTCGGACTAAGAACATTGCTTATACATTATCTCTCTTGTAAGAAAGCACTTCTGCCAGGAAGACACCTTCATTAGAACAAAGTTGAAGTACTGGCAGGAATCTGTTTTTGACCAGTTTGGGAGGGTGAGAGACTGCAGAAAAGAGGAGCATAGAGAAAACAAGAGGTAGGCAATACTCAAATTAAAATTAAAATAAAGACACATTTCAGATTGCTAAATGTGCCCTTGGCTTTTATTAACAACCACATGATAAAACACCATCATACATCAAAGACCATACTGCTGCTTTTACTTAACAGCAGTCCTGATCGACTGTTCCATTCATTCAGGAATAAAAAGACATCATCTGTGGACAGTAACACTAGCATGAAAAAGATACAGTAACAGTCAGAACAGGAACTATCATCAGTCTTGGCTCCTCAATATTCTAAACCTGATTAGAGGACTGGAAAAAAAAAAAACTTTTCTTTGGGTTGATTGTAAACAAAATGAAACATACACATACACACACATACCCACTCACACTAAGACAATTCTCCTGTTTGAACCTAAAGAACATGTAAGTTAACTTGGAATAATTTGTAAAAACAGAAAGGAACGTACAAACTAGTAAAAGTTAATCAAATGAAGATAAACCGACAAACCCTTGCTCTATTTCTGAAGTAAGCTCTGAAGATTGTTGGAGGAGGAAAGTGTGTTTTTTTTTTTAATGTAAGGCACCGAACAAAACAAGGATCCAACTTGGAAAGAGGTATTTAAAAGATTTCAAGCATGAAGTTCCTTAATTTAGTGATTACTCTAAGTATACCTGGTTTGATGCTGCAGAGGAGAAAAGATCACCATTCACATCTCACTGTTAAATTAAGACACACTTTATAACATCTGACCACCCTGCATTGCCTAGCATAGTAACGTCCCACTATTATGTAGAATAAAATATTAAAAAGATGATATCTTGACTTGTTTAACTTTAGCCCACTAGCTTAATGTGAAGGAAAATCTTTGGAGGTCAACGGATGGAAATCAAACGAACCGATGCTTTAGCCTGACTTAATGCAGTACAGATTAAATATTATTCTTATACTTTTAACGAAAACACTAATATGTCAAGTGTGCTGTAGACACAAGGCTAAAACTCAAAATCAAAATTATTATATTAGTGTTACAGTACAGAAAGACTTAGCAGGGATAAACTGACTAAAAATAAGACTTTTAAAATCCTGAGTTAAATAATATTGTCAGTCACACAGATGCTGCGTGACCTCAGACCTCGTAACGACGGTCGTTTTCGGTGAGCTTTTTATGCTTTAGTATTTCAACAAAGTTTGTGCATAGAGGTGCATCTGGAGGCGGGGAGTCTAGGTCACAGACAGGAGCGAAAAACAGTTTAGCAGAGTTTCATTTAAGAAACTTCAGGAGAGCTCATTTTCTTTTATTCCCTTCTGGCAGGCTCAGAATACCTTATAGGGAAAAATGTTCTTAAACTGCAATAGAATAACTAAGTGCTCTTTGCACTCCCAAATATTTACAGCCCCCCCCTACTGCAGTTTTGCTCCGTCTCAGACTCAGACCTGCCCCTTCAGATGTTTTCGGCCTCTCTCTGGGGAATCTCCCTGATGCTCTCTTGAGGTCCACCATGTGCCTGTGGGCGCCGTCGAAAGCTCCGCCCAGATGCAATAAGGTCAGCGTAGCCTTGGGCGTGAGAGAAGGCGTATGCAGATCGCCGGGAACGCCGGCCTCGCTGGAAGGGCGCTGGCTTTTTCTTATCATCGTCTTCCTTCAGCTCCATCTCGTATTTCTTTCTGTTTCTCTGGACCTAAAGGACGATTGGAAATAAGCCGGTAATATATGAAGCAGAAGGGTACATGGAAATACAGTAGAAAGTTATAATGGAAAGAAGAAATCAACTTTACTTCAAAAGATGGTCAGAATACAGCCTTAAAAGCAACTTGTAATTACAAAAGAGCGCTTACATATTCTGCAATACAGCCGGCACCCTAATGATGCTGTGTAATTGTAATGTAAGAATGGTGGGTTAGGATAATCTATACTACAGCCCTGCCATCAATGTTAGGAAATAAAGTTGTGGCCAGAATTAGTAAGTGATAATCATACATTTAAAGCAATGCATGAAAGAAACAAAACAAAAAAAACATAAAGCTATGTTGTTTTATGTTTATCAATATATTTATGTATGTCAAGCATCTTATTGCCCATCACCCAGGACTCCCCCACCTTCCCTGAGAGGGTTCAGGCTGATAGGTCAGAAAATGACCAGCAGGCTTGTTGCTGCACTGGCAGAGGTCTCACCTTGTCTCCTACAGAGGGCCAGATGGTTTTAGAGAGAAACTGGATGCAGATGACAGGCAGAAGGCTGATGCCCACAGTAAGGATGATGGTTAACCACAGGTACGGCTGACGTAAAGCATTTGATGCTACCCCTACAAACACAACATATAAATACACACACACACACACACACGTTAACAGAGAAATGAAGAATGAGGGGTTTATGTGGGGACCTTCAATACTTGGACATGATTCTCATTGGGTAAAATTATTAGTAGAAGGCTATTGCATTCATGCTAATGAAAATAAAAAGCCTTTTGTCAAAGCCTGACTTACTGACAACTTGTAGAGGATTTAGCAGTTAAAGAGACAGATGCTTTTCTTGACAAACAGCTGTAAGGAGTGTCTACACTGAAAGCTGCAAATGAATGATGAAGTTGCCTTAATGCAATTATTGTTTAATATATCAACAAGTAATTTGTCAGTGATATTCCAGCTTCAGCTGGCCAGAGATCCTCTAGGAGCGATTTAATCTGAAGCAGGCTTTAAATTGGAGGCCAACCAACACAGGAATTTTAGAATACGTCATCAATCCTTATTGGCTTTTTGAATAACAGTCAGACAAACCGCTTAAATTAGTGAAGCTGTGGTCAACTAACCTGTGAAGGTGAAAACTGAGGGGAAGATGACATGGATCCCAGCACTGTGGATGTCAAACATGACCCCAAAGTAGATGGCTATGCTGCCCAGAACTGCAAAGCAGTTGACAAAAGTCCAGTAGGAGGTATCCAAGGAGATCTGACAAGACAGGAAGGAGAAAAGACAGACAGGATATTTTACATAAAAGCCATTACAAATATCAATATTCTTGAGTAGCTCCATATTTTGACAACATCAATACTTCAAATAAGTCACAAAATCCAAATTATAATTCCTAAAAGGAAAAACTGAAAATTTATGCACTGCACATGCTCAGAAATTTGTAACCAACCTGCAGATTCACGATAAAAATCAAGGACGAGGCAGCAACGACAGCAAAGGACTGATAGTCTGAGGGGGCTTCTCCGTCTTGCCCCATGGTTTGCAGGAAGGCTCCATAAGGTATGAAGAAGATGATGAGTGAGACGAAGATGCCGTGGAACAAGCTGATGAAAAAGTTTTTGTAGTTAAACAACGTCCCCTGCTGACCGGGAATGTAGAGTTTGGGGAATTTTAAACTCAGTCTGTCGTTGACATCCTACAACAGAAAGAAAGAGAAGGTTTCAAGAAATTTTAAGATTAAGAAAAAAATATCTACTGAAGAATGACTCAACTAAACTTTAACTCTGTCTTTGTGCCATGAAATTATGAGAAAATTATGAAGAAAAAAAAAAGCTATTCATAGTTAGTTTTTACATTCATGCAGAATACAATAGCCCTCTTTTCTTTAGTCTACAACAAATTCAGCTTTTACCTGGTCAAGAAGTCCAACAAGTAGAACAGGCAAGCTGCTGTAAACCAGATTGTAGAGTGTGATAAACCAGTCTTCAAAGGTGATCTGCGGGAAGGAAAAAACAATCATTTATCGTCTCTGTTGCTGTTCAGTATTATCTGTCACTGAGTGTGTACTTTAGAAGTAAAGCACCACAAATCTGCACTTCTCACTGCACAACCTAATCCAAAGCAATCATGCCATTTAGTGGGCTGAGGAATTGAAGATGTAGGAGAGACATCTGCAGTATCATAATCTTGTTCTTGCCTCTTGTGCGACTGGAGCATATGCACCGTTAAAAGTATTCTTTTAGGTGTTGCTCAGTAAAAACCTTTGAAGGTTAACATTACGACCCCTTAGGCAAAAGGACCAAGGTACAAATTTAGACATTAAACCGAGAAGTTGATGTTGACTAATGGAAATGAGGTTGTGTGTGAAAGGCGTTTTCTGTGGATGTCTTCCAGCAGGAGAACATTTACTCTTTGCCATGTTTGAACATGGATTAAAAATTCTACAGAAATGAGCTTCAGTGTTTTGTGTGGGAGCTACTCACTACATTTGCAATTTTCACAGGGTTAAAGTACATGTCATAATGGGCAAACTCCATGAAAAGTTAGTCTAATGATGGCTATGATACTACAAACATTCCCTTCTTTTCGGAATAAAATCAAAGGGATGACTTTCACAGTGCTGCTGACCTGTGAGGAGTATCCGTTGAAAAAGGAGTACCAGAAGTGGACCAGAGTGAAGGCAAAGTTCTTGAAGAAGAAGAAACGCAGGAACTTGCACATTCGGATGTAAGACCAACGCCCGTGCACCAGCAGGAGGCGCTGCAGGTAACGGAACTGAGCAAAGGCGTAGTCGCTGGACATGACGGCCTGCATCCCCTCCTGACCGCTGATACCGACACCGATGTCTGCAGCTGGAGGGAGAGCGGACGGGGAGAAATCTTAGAGCAGATTCGTAGAGTCTTACACACTTGGCGTGAGCACAGTTAGCTTGTGTCCTTACTTTTGATCATATTGACGTCGTTGGCTCCGTCTCCGATGGACAGTGTCACAGCCTTCTTGTACTTCTTCACCAAACTCACCACATTAGCCTTTTGTTTCGGTGTTACACGGCAGCAGATGACCGCCTCGCATTCACAAGCCATATCCACAAAGTCAATCTACCGGTAAAGAGAAACATTTCACTGGATTTAATATCATGAAGACAAAAATTCTTCTTACTCACAATAATCAAAGTTATTTGTTAAACCTGTCTCATCTCTTTCTCCCAATCATCCATCGGCTGTCCATCCTGAGGGTTGCTTGGAGGTTGACGCCTCTTTAGACGCAGACGACGCAGACGACGGCGTTTCTTCTTCTTTTCATACAGAATTTCATTCTGAAAAGAATAAAGAGAGTAGATTAGTATGTAAACCATGCAGGGAAACCGTATTAAAGGCAATATATTACATTTATCTTTAGACTATAACATTGGCTAGGCTTTTTAGTACTACCAATTCATCTTTTATAGTAGCTTTAATTTAGTTTTGGTTTTTGAAGAAAGCTCACCAGCCATCCTCCAGTGATGATGAGAGCATTTTTGTTTGATCCGGGAAAGAAAGGCTCGGCAGTTTTCTTTTTGCCTCGACGGTAAGCTTGAGTGTCATCCCTTCTGCTGGCCTGACGTCTGGTTAGCTTCTCACTGTAGACACACAATACAGGTGACAACAGTGCTCAATTGCAACACAGTTGGGACCATAAATAGTACAAAAGATGGTTGGAACACTTTAAATATGAATGGAAACAGAATGCAATGGTTTCATTTCACTGTTTTCTTATGTTTTGATGGCGATGTGTCCCATCATCAAGTTATTTTCTTTTTAACATGTAACTTGATGATGGGACACATCATCATCAAGTTACATGTTAAAAAGAAAATTTTACATCTGTGAAATTAATCTAACCTAAAATAAAATTAAAAATTAAAAAAAAAGAGGCCCCTCTTCTGTGGAACCAGCTCCTAGTTTGGATTCGGGAGACAGACACTATCTCTACTTTTAAGATTAGACTTAAAACTTTACTTTTGCTAAAGCATACAGTTAGGGCTGGACCAGGTGACCCTGAATCCTCCCTTAGTTATGCTGCAATAGGTGTAGGCTGCCGAGGATTCCCATGATGCATTGAGTTTTTCCTTTTCAGTGACCTTTCTCACTCACTATGTGTTAATAGACCTCTCTGCTGAATCACATTTGTTATTAATCCCTGTCTCTCTTCCACAGCATGTCTTTATCCTGTCTTCCTTCTCTCACCCCAACCGCTCGCAGCAGATGGCCCCGCCCCTCCCTGAGCCTGGTTCTGCCAGAGGTTTCTTCCTGTTAAAAGGGAGTTTTTCCTTCCCACTGTCACCAAAGTGCTTGCTCATAGGGGGTCATGTGATTGTCGGGTTTTTCTCTCCATGTATTATTGTGGGGTCTACCTTACAATATAAAGCACCTTGAGGCTACGATGTTGTGATTTGGCGCTATATAAATAAAACTGAATTTAATTGAGTCTGCAGGGACAGTCCGCCTTGGGATGTCGTTTGCAATGTTCTTGTCAACCTACTTGACATCATCTCCGTAGTGGATCTCCATGTCGTCTGTCAGAAGTGAACAGGAATATCCGATGTTCTCTGCTGTTTCTGGGGATAAATTATGAAGATTAAAACACGAGTTCAGATTCAATTCATCCAAATTGTTACTTTAACCAGCTCATGCATGTCGCTGTTATTCATGTGATACAGGTGTTTTATTTCTTGTGCACTTTAGGGTGATGGTACCTTTCTTATCTCCAGTCAGGACCCAGATCTTGATGTCTGCTTTAGCCAGCTTGGCAATGGTTTCTGGAACTCCATCCTGTAGTTTATCCTCAATAGCCGTTGCTCCAATTAGCTAAATGCAAGAGAACTCATTACTAGCTGTAACGGGAGCTTCTTGTTTTAAAATCCGATAGATTTTTAGCAGAAGAGATTTTTTAATTAAAACATTCAAATGAATTCTACGTGTATGTAGAAACTAAAGCGTAGTCATTTCCCACTCACCATCAGGTTGTTCTCGATCTGCTCATACACAGCATCCAGGGCAGCTTCGCGGTTATTCATGGTCACCTGGGCCTCTTTGTGTCTCCTGGACCAGGCTTCGAACTCTTCAGCGCTGATGTCTTTGTAACACAAGCACAGTGTCCGCAAGGTCTCGTTGGCAAAGACCTGATAACATGAAAATGTTGACTTTGTTTACTCCTGAGAGAAAAAGACAGCATCTGGCATGCTGCAAATGAGATTAAACAATAGCTCACATCAAGAGCAGTCTGGGTGGTTTCCTTATGTTTGGAGCTGGGGGAGAGACGCTCGTAAATGACAGTGTCTGCGCCTTTACAGTAGAGACGAATACGGCCATCGGGAAACTTCACTAAAAAGACAGTACATAGAAAGATCAGCGGTAATTAGACAGAACCAAGTCTCAGTGAGGTAAAAAGTCAAAAGTAGCAGGTCCAATCTGTCCAGTCTAAATGGCTTTGATAATATTGCTCTTATTTGTTTTAGTTATTTCTATAAAAAGACCGTAGTCATAGTGACGTTTGGAAACCTTTTTTGAAATTTGTCATTTTTGCCAGTTTGCAAAAAACAAAAACAAACAAACAAACCCTGCTTTATTTTCTATTTCACTTTAAATTAAAAATAAGAATTTAGAGAAATAAAACTATGAATGAAACTATTGACTGAGACCATAAAGTCATCGGGAACCTGTTTGTTGAAATCAAAATGAGATATAAGTAGGGTCATTTCCTTTAGATTTCTAAATGACCGCACTTCTTTTTGCATCCAGAGGTGCTGCCCCCTGCTGACAACTAGAAAGAAGCCAGGTGTAAGATCACAGGTTTCACTTTTCAGGCCCTGAAGCAATATGCCCATTTATATACAATCTATATTCCTTACACTATAAAAAGGATGGCATGTGGTGCAGTAGCGACGGTTTTAGCAAGATCTGGATCCACGTCCAGGTCATGCAGCATCCACACATATTGAAATTACAGAATATGTTTAGGATTAACTACGTATGCATTCATATTAAAGATTGTCCAAAACAAGTAAAACTGTTCAAATACTTTGGAGTTCTGTGCCAGTTGTGTATTTTGAGTAGAAACATAATAAAATCCTTCCATGATTTAGTGAAGACTTGATTTATTCAGTTTTTAGGTGGCATTTCATCAGTTTTTCATTCATTGCGCATCCTTCAGTAACTTGGTACTTTGTTTTGTTTCTGATTCAAAGTTTGATGGGTTTTTTCCCTTGCAGCTTCATGTGTATGCAGATAACTGTACATCTAAAGAAGTATTTAAGCACATTATGTCAGGCTGTGTGCTCGTACAGATGATAGACATGCGCTTGCGGTCAGAGTTGAAGTCGAGAAGCGCCAACATTTCGTAGGTCATCTCCTGATCCAGCTCCCTGATGGTCATGGTGTCCTGCGTACGAGACAGAAACACGTAACCAAAGTTCCTGGCAGCCGTGACCAGGGCGCCCTCATCAGGAGACGCCGCCTGGTATACGAGATCATCTGAGAGGACAGTACAAAAGCAGAAGTCAGTACCTGCAGTCTTCTTTTTAAATAGGACCTATATTATGTGACTGTAGGATTACCGTCTTTGTGCTCCACCATGACGGTGTGGCAGAGGGAGAGCAGTTTGAAGAACTCCATGGCATCTTTATCCTTCTTGGATCGGACATGGGCAACCAGGGAATGATCTATGAACTGGAACTTCTTATCAGCATAGCGGTTCCAGCTCCAGTCCACCAGCTGACATAAAATAGAAAAAGGTTTTATGACTTTCCATTTTCCTGGGATTATAGGGTTTTTTGGGGACCATTTTTACAGATCGCTGAAGATCAAACTGACATTTAATTTGTTTCTACTCATGAAAATTCTTTCAACTCATTATTTAGATCATTATTTAGATTTTACCTTTCCTCGTTCCAGTGACACACCCTCAGCAGTAGTTGGATCACCTGTGGGGAAAAAAAACAAAAACAACCCCCCACAAAACAAACTTTTAATGCCAAAATTACAAATCCACAGTACAGCAACTGTCAAAAAACAAAAAACACACTCAAAGACAGCAATGAGAGGTTTTAAATAGAGTTGATACAGGACCCACAATTTACTTAACATATTTTCCTAGATTCATGTATTTGTTTCATTTTCTGCTTTAATTTGCATTTGATTCAATCTTTTAACTGGGTGAAACAAAAACTCCTCAGTACCATAATTGCGTCCAGCGATGGTGCACTTCTTGAACTGCATGATATTCTGCGTCAGAGTTCCTGTCTTGTCGGAGAAGACGTACTGGATCTGACCCAGCTCCTCATTCAGGGTGGTGGTCCGAGCCTGCAGACAGTTAAAGGAGTTTATGCAGCAGAGCTGTAGTGATCAACTGAGGGTGGAAAATCTGTCATTTTCACAAAATAATCTCCAATTAAAAAGGTCTGGTTTACCACAAAACAGCATATATTCTCCATTTATGCCATATGATTTTGGTTTGGTACAAAAAAAACACTCCCACAAATACTCTTCGCCTCTTTAAAGGTCATTATATTCTTGAATACCGGAAATGGCCATTTAATTGAGGGGCAACACTCACAGGCCTTCGACAACATACAGCATAAAAGTGGGGTGAAAAAATCAGTTAAAAAAGATAATTGAAAAACAAACATGCATGTGTTAATGTACCTTAGCTGGGGTGTCTTTTTCTGCAAAATACATCTGCAGGTCCCAGTTGATGAACTTACTCTGGCCCAAGCGAATCACCTCCACGCTGTAGACAAAGCACAAAAACTTTTATTTGGTGTACTGTTGAACACACACAAATCTGAAAGTGAGCACAAAACGCATTAATATAATTGTTTTCACTTAATTTTGTCTGGCTTTATGTACCTGACATAGAGCGAAATGGGCACCATGGTGTTGAGAACGATGATGTATCCCCAGAAGCTAAGGAAGCCTCTGTAGCCGGGGGTCCGATCTTTGCCATCGAACAGATACCAGGCCTTGGTGCCGATAGCCTCATACCAGTATGTGTGACCAATAGCCAAACCCGCGGACACCAGGATGAGCAGTGCAAAGATCTATGGCGAGGAGTAACAGAGAGACACCAAATAGCTGTTGAGAAGACTTCATATACTACTTGTATGGCTTGACTTACTTATTGCAAATGTATTGTTTAAGTGTCAGTGCAAGAAATCGGGGGGAAAAAAGACCTCAAAACATATTCAGAAAAAGCAAACATCATCAATAGCATATTTGCATCACTTAAACAGAAACCTTCAGGAAGATTGGGCCTACACATTCAGCCATACAGGCCAACATTTACCTCAGTCTGTGGCAAGGAGGTGCATCAGATAATAGATATGAAAATATACACTGTGTGTTAAAATGGTGATTGAAGCTTACTGTGTAAACCATGTAGTTCATCAGTTCATCAATTTTGGTCCTCTTGAACCTCGTCTTGCCACCATTTTTCATGATTTTGGTATCACCTCCTACAACAAGAAGTCAGTAAAATACGTTCACCATTTTAACCTTTACAATCAAATTAACCAAACTTTTGAAATACCAATGTTTTAAGAAGAGGAACTGCCAAACTACAACACAAGAAAGTACAATCTGGTATTGAGTTAGAAACAAAACAATAACACACACATTTATATTTTACATTTATATTTAATTATTTATATACTTTTTAAACAAACAACAACAAACACACACCTGCAAAGATGACCAGCCCATGACACCAGTCAGTGTTTCTTATCTTGCAACCTCGGAGCAGCATGTTGTCCAGTTCCAAAGGGTAGCGCTCCCTGTCCCACAGCATCATCCCCGTAAACTTGTCAAGACGGTTGTTTGGCTCCTCGCACTCGATCAGGGCTACGGGACAGAAAAAAAAGGCGTTGGTTCAGAGAAATAAAATAAGAAATAGCTTGTTTCTGTAAGCATGATTCAAACTGACTGAGTGTGTTGTGGTGATCCAGTTCTTACCATTGAAGTCAGCGAGCTGATGATCCTCCTGAAGTCTTTCATCAGTCACTCGAAGTCCCATCCTAAACTTGAGGTTGGTTTCGCTGCAACGGGAAAACAATATATACACAAAGACCTGAGAACTGATTCCAACCCCGTCTGGGAGAAGGATTAAAAACAAAGAAAAATCCCCAAATCATTTCTTTGTTTTTGCAAAAACAAAGAAAAATGATTATGATCTTGTTTGTATCACTTTCTATTTTATTTCATTTCTATTCCCATTCACTGTAAACACGTTCTATTGGAGGATCTAACTGCACCACATATACAAGTATCTGTTTGATTTAAAGGTGTTCCCTCTTAAAAGCAGAACGCGTTCACACACCAGAGCAAAGACTGTTTGGTTCTTAGAAAAGGCTTTTCAAATTTGCTCTTCTCTTCTCAGTTAGTAATTTGTTGACTGAAAGACTGATTAAATAAAAATTCCTCAAACACAGTACTCTACTCCAACAGTCCAATGCATCGTTTGTACAGTTTAACCTAATATATGGTGATAGCACAGTACATGGTGTTTTCCCCCTCTTTCTTACCCGTCGAGTTCAGCTGTTTCAACATAACACAGGCTGTTTGGGTTGGAGCTTGACAACAGCAGGAGGTCAGCCTACAGAGTGAAAAAAATATATATAAAATATCTGAAAATATAAACATTTGAGTTTTCAAATTGATAAAGCACTCAGAGGATTCAAGGCACACATCTGCGATTTCTGAAGACTTTCGCTTTTGCTCAAAACTAAATGATCAATCAGCTAATATTTTAAGTTCTGGATTATGCGATGCTGTATCATTTTATTCAGCTCATTTCTTTATACCTAGCAGATGTGGATACATTTTAATCAAAATACATTTGATGAGTGGAGTGCCTCCAGGATCGATCAGGAGTCCCTTTTCAGTAAAGTATAAAGAAAATGACTATACACTGAAGATTATATTTTTGTAAACTTTTATGTAGATGACACATTAGTTTATGTAACAGTGAACCTCATAATGGCCTCAGCATGTCCCTCTAAAGTCTGCTTCCCATCTTTGAGTTTTCTTCTGTACCTTTTCTCTACAGTTAAATATATATAAAAATGGATGCAGCTGTTTGATGTTACCCATTAGTTTGTGAAATCTCAAGTTAAAACTGAGCACTGAATTTACTACATCATGAAAGTGACTGGAACCACACACACATCCTGGATAATGCTTTCTGATTCTAACGAAGACTATTATTTTAAAGATTACATCATTTAGTGAGGTTATTGGTCTTCACGTAATAATATTTAATCTTAATGTCCCATAGCGCTAAAAAAAAGTTGAAATTCAGTTCACATCGTAAAAGGGATTTTTGAAGAAAATTAATTAAGTGTGTGCTCATTATGTGAGCTTGTTATGGCTGATTTAAATTAAAACTAATGCAAACTTGTAGCAAAAAAAAACCCACTTTCGGTGAATTATCATACCGGAATAAAGTCATTTTTCTTGAGACGAACCACATCTCCAACCTGGATTTCCCTCCACTTGGCCTCTTGAAACCTGAAGCAAAGAGAAAAGCAAAAAATGGGAAATGGGTTTTGTTTTTTTAAATTGATTAAACTTTTTTTTAAATAAGCAGCTTTCTTCCAACCTGCCATTTAGTAGAACCTCAGACTTCCTGTTGTTGATCTCGTTGTCCATCCTGTGGCGTGCCTGAAGGAAAAAGACATAAGAACATGAAGAATAAAACAATCAAAAACTATGCAGAGTAGCTGTAGGAGCATCCAGTCAACTTGAACAGTTTCCTCGTTCTTCTACAAAAGAAACTGAAAATATATCGCTAGTTTTTTTTTTTAACTGATTAAAACAATGCTGCATGTTGTTTTGCCAAGATGAACAATGAGAGTAAGCAAGTTTGCACCTGAGGGCCAAGTCGAGAAGACAATGACAGAAGAATTAACCTCGCATGTCTTCCAAAGACCAAATCTTACCAGATCGTCCACCAGATCTTTGATAGCGGTGATTCCAAGCACGATGACCAGGGGAATCAGAGTAGTATACCAGGGCAGAGTAGAAATCTCTGGAATAATCTAAACAAACAAGACATTTGGTGGCACTCACTGATCCCCATTCTTTGCAAAACTGTCAGTCACAAAACAGATAATGCATAGAAGTAATATTTATACCTGTAGGATGAGCAGAGCCAGGAAGTAGATATTGGCTACTCTCTTAAACTGCTCATACAGATTCAGGGGCAGAAAGGTCAAGAAATTGTACTTGTATGTCTTAATGGCATTTCCCTGCAGAGAAAAGAAACAAAACAACAATTTGCTTTCTTCTCTATTCCAAAAAAATGAGTCATTTTAAACACAAGAGCTTATTTTGGCAGCTTATTTAAAAACAACTTGATTTCAAAATTCTACTACAAAAGTAAATTCAGACTAGGCTTGAAGACTACATGTTTATGATAAAGCAAGAGTTATAAAATTCTCGATTCTGGTTAGAAAGACAAAGATGCTCTGCAGAAAGTAGGGTTGAGAAATTGTAAACTTATCATGCTGTCAGTAATGAGCTGATGCTGTGTTTCATTTACAGATAACCATCTAAACTCTGCTTATTACACCTGGTTTCCACTGAGCAAGACACTGAAGCTCTGCCACTGTGGGAGAGCTCAGAGTTTGATTTCACAGAGGGCAGACTCTCTTCTTACTGGTGCTGAATGATAAGAGCTGGCTCAGGGCAGATTCCCCCAGCTGGTGTCAAATGGGGTGATGGACATTGTTCTATCTGAGGCTATGCTTCCATACTGTATCTGTGTTATGTTGAACCTTCACATAAATATCAAAGCAAACAGAAGCAGTTGGCCAAAGGTTCTAGTCTGGAACAGCGGATTGCTTTTTAGACTAAGACCTGCAGGTGAAGCAGTTTTCTTTTTTGTTTTTGTTTTAATAAAAATTCATTTTCTGTTGCAAAATGTCATGGGAGAAAATGGGAAAGGTTTCCAAACTTGTCTTATTCAAGCTAGTGATCTCAGTCATCATCAATATGAAAAAAAAAAAGTATTTCCTCAGGAATATGTCCGGTTCTTTGAAGAACTACATACTATTAACCACTTTTATAGCAATTAACAGTAAGAAATGCACTGAAATGCACTGATGTTTTGGCATCTTGCTAGTCTGAAGCATTCAGGTTTTTATTCACGCCATAACACAATCTTCCCAGGAGTGGACGTGAAGAAAATTCCCCCTAAGGTTAGACTATGCAATGCTCAGAGACAATGCAGAAATAAAACACGAGCTACACTGCAGACTCTACGGGTATGGGTAGTATGTTAAACATCAAAGTTCATGACAGTACAATTAGAAGACTGAACACGAGTGGGTTTTTTGGAATTTTTAGAGTTGCCTTTCTCTGAAAAGAACATGGCAGCATCTGAAAGAAAACAACAAGTAAACAAACACAAACAAAGACTTCTGGAACAATGTCTTTTGGACAGAGAAGCCTCAAGTAGAGATGTTTGGAAATCATTTCTGCCTATATGCTGTGTTTGGAGAAATTAAACACAGCATATAGGCAGAAACGCTTCATACCAACTGTCAAGCACAGTGGTGGAGGCGTAATGATTTGGGTTTGTCTCGCAGCCACAGGACCTGGGCATTTTGAGTCAACCGTAAACTCCTCTTCATACCAAAGTATTATAGAGCTACATAAGAACCGGTCCATTTAAGATTTTACCATGCCCGCACACATCAATGAACTCTACAAGCTACTAAATCATGGTGCATACTTGTGTTTTGCTTTTTTTTGTTTTTGTTTATTAATTTACAGGACTGCACCTGTTTTTATTAAGACGTCAAGCTTTTGGCGTCTGTTTACTACATGCATTAAATGTGAACTTTTTCAGAATATACTTGTACTTCTTTAGATTAACACACAAAAAAATATGGTGTCATCAACAGGTTATTATGCAGTGGTATTGATGTAATTTATTTATAATGTAATTTATGACACTTTAGCACCACCGGGCAATGCTATGTGGCTTCAATTATATAGTAGAGAAGGCAGGCATATCCATTTTGGGCAGCTAATAGCAAAACAATCTAGAGATCCACAGAACTACAGAAGAGATACGAGTATTTTTAAACATCTCCTGGCATCAGGATCTACCGTATCTGACTGTGTTTGCTGGTGAAAGAAAGGCCGCCCCAGCAGGGCGATCAGGTTTCAACCTTGACAAAGGCCAGTGACACGAAGCATAAAAATCTCTTCCGTGTTAACCGGCTGTTAGAAGGATAAACCACACAGCCAGCAACAACTACTTTAAATGGTTTTCCACATGAAGGGAGACAAATTTAACAAATGAACTGTGTGATGAACAAAAGCTGTACATAAATCAAAGAACAAGATTTTCTCATTTGACTCCAGTGTAGCACACCCAACCCTCATCGAGTTACATCCACCTCATCCCATTATTCATCTACAGTTCCATTCATAACTGAACAGCGTACAAAATAAAAACGTCATATTTTATAAAACACCCTCTCAGTGGGATGCCTGATGGAAAATACACACCTGCCCTGGTATTTGTTTAGGGTGTGCCATGTTCAGCTCTATATGCTGAGGGTTTGGTTTACACCACAACCAACAGTCAATCTGCAAATAAGCAAATTAAATGGCATGCTGATGTAATGTCTAAACTTACAGAGTATTTGCTCTTCTTTATACACAGAAAGACTTTTTTCTTAAACTCTGGCAGCTGGTGATAGGGTCGGTCATTGGCTTTCACTTTCCAGGTGACGTCTGCGAAACAAGAAGAAAAAAGAAAAAGAAAAAAAGACAGTGTTTTAAAAATATACCTAATGTTGATGAAGTAAACTATAGAATAAATAACATGTCTGTTACTTATATATCTCTAGAAAGTTAGGCTAAAACACAGACTGTATGTGAAAGATGGATGTAATCAACATAACTTCATCCACCAGTTAAATTAAAAAGAAGAAGAAAATAAACAAAAAAAAACAGAACAACTCAATTTTCCAAAGTAAAAATCAAACAAACAAGAAACTAGAAATGTCTTGATGCATGCTCAATCATCCAGGTAAGTAAATCCAAAAAGTTGATTCTGTTCATCTGGACGTAGCGTTTTGTGGGAGAAACGTTTCGTCACTCATCCAAGTGACTTCTTCAGTCTCAGCTGACTGCAGGTTTCCCCTTATAAAGAGTACATGTGCACAATATCTGAAACCAGCCAACTGAATGAACAATGAGCTGTGAGGTCAGTTCCTTGATCATAAATATGCAAACTGTCATAACCATTGATCAACAACCACTGATCAATGCCCATGAGTACCATTCACAGAGAGTTCGGGGATGGCTGCATTCACAGCATTATAAGATGGTGACAGATGTACCCTTAGGCCCCCTCCTCGATTCAGAGATGGTCTTTCCCTTTTCATGTAAATGGCCTCCTTGACTCTGCGCTCAAACCAGCGTTCCTCCCTGTCCAGGATGTGTACATCCTCATCATTGAAAGAGTGTCCACTGGCCTGTAGGTGTGAATAGACTGCAGAGTCCTGGCCTGACGAGGTGGCTCTTCTGTGTTGTGCCATCCGCTTTGCCAGAGGTTGTTTGGTTTCCTTGATATATAAATCCTGGCAATCCTCCTGGCACTTAACAGCGTACACTATGTTACTCTGTTTGTGTCAGGGACCCAATCCTTGGGGTGGACCAATTTTTGGCGCAGCGTGTTTTGGGGTTTAAAAGTCACAGAGACCCAGTGTTTAGAAAAAATGCGTCTCAACTGCTCCAATACTCCTGACACATATGGGATCATTACAGGTTTTCACTTAGGCAGCAGTTGTCCTTCTCTCCTGGATCGGCTGGAGCTTTCTTTTGGCGCCTTCCCAGCTTTGACAAAAGTCCAGCTGGGATAACCACATTTACTCAGGGCCTTCTTGATGTGCTGTTCTTCTGCTTCCCTGGCCGCTGTCTCTCTGTCTGTGGGGATGGTGTTCGCTCTGTGTTGTAGCGTCCTGATGACACTCAGTTTATGCTCCAGTGGATGATGAGAGTCAAACCTTAAATACTGATCTGTGTGTGTAGGCTTACAGTAAACATCAGCTTATCAATGGTCATAACAATTTGCATATTAATAATCAAGGAACTGACCTTACAGCCCACTGTTCATTCAGTGGTGCTAGTTTCCGTCATTGTGCAAATGTACCGTTTATAAGGTTGGGGAAAACTGCAGTCAGCTGAGGCTGAAGAAGTCACTTGGATGAATAACGAAAGGTTTCTCCCACTAAAAACGCTACGTCCAGATGAACAGAATCAACCTTTTCAGAAGAAACTAGAAAGTCCCCAAAAGTGGGTCACAGTATGATGTGATGCTAGGACATTTAACCACACATCAACCAGTATTATTTGCCTTATAGTGACATTAGTTATGCACATGTTAATAACACTTAAAAATCCACTGAGAATTTAAGGAGGCTCAAACATATTTGTCATTCACCTCAAATTAATCTCATGTCCATTAAAATCTGATCAATACTTTGGGAGAAATAGAAAATGTTATGAAACAGGAAAACTGCGTGTAAAATGACACATTCATCCCCTGAAGGAAAAAAAAAAAAAAAAAAAAAAAAAAAAAAAGATCATTGCACGTCTTGAATAACTCACCAGTGGGTCTTGTCTCCACTTGGGGTTGCGGTGCTCTTTCTGGTGCCTCTTCTTCCCCTTCAGAGCTTTCCTCTTCCAATTCGTCATCCGTCTCATCGTCACTGTATGGCATGACCTCATCATCAGGCCCCAGGGAGCTCCGGGTGTCGACACGTCGTCGACTCATCTTGGCGGGTCAGTTATCTCTGAGAAAGGAAAAAAATATGAAGAGATCAGTAGGTTCAATAATAATTTTACAGATTGTTTCACAGTGGAGTCTTCAGACCGTTTCTGAGAAGTTCTGCAACTTTTTAAAAACAATCAATCCAACAGCTACGTTGTGCAACGACTGCAATGATGAACCAGGTGCCTTTTTTTCAGACCTGCTTACAAAAAATAAATAAATTAATGAATACATAAATGAATAGATGGAGTCAGCAGATCAGTTTAATCCAGACAAAACTAATATATGAATGATCTGTAGTGTGATTTCCTGAATAAAGGTTTATACTAAGGATCCATCAGACACTAGATATGACTTAGATGATAATACCAATGCTAAAAGCTAACCTGCTCAGCATGTGGGGCCTCTTACATATGTTAGTATCAAGATTGTCTTAAAGAAAATGTAAACTCACAATCTCCAAAAACTTAAACTGACAGTTCCTGGGGGTGCACATCAGTGAGGACCTCTCCTGGACCACCAACACAGCATCACTGGCCAAGAAAGCACAACAGCGCCTCTACTTCCTGCGCAAACTCAAGCGGGCAAGTGCTCCACCACCCAACCTGACCACATTCTACAGAGGAACTATTGAAAGTATCCTCTCCAGCTGCATCACTGTGTGGGGCGGTAGCTGCACTGACTATAACAGGAAAGCTCTACAACGCATTGTGAGAACAGCTGAGAGGATAGTTGGTGTACCACTCCCCTCCCTGCAAGACATTTACACCACTCGCCTCACCCGCAAAGCCATCACAATTGTCAACGATGCAACCCACCCCGCGCACTGTCTGTTCAGCCTCCTGCCCTCTGGAAAGAGATACAGAAGTCTCCGCTCCCGCACTACCAGGCTCACCAACAGCTTCATCCACCAGGCTGTGAGACTGCTGAACTCTCTTCCCTCCCGGCTCCTAGCCAGCAGAATCACCAGATTGGCAGAAGTATAGGAAGACAGACTGGACTCTACCCCTCCCACCCCCCCCACACTCTCCAACAAGAAAACACTCTCTGAACCAAGAACTGGAAAACATTCCTGACTGGAAACAACTACCTCTGCATTGCAATTGCACACACCTGCTGCTACATATTTTTAGTATTTCTTTTAGCATTATTTATATTTATATTATTATATAGTAGACTAGTATACTATTTTCCAGAGAACACTGTTGGAACACTTTATTTTATTTATTTATTTATTTTTAGGTCCCTATTCAATATTACCTTATTGTTAGGGCTGTTTTTTGTTGTGCATCTGCACTTTATTGTTGTCAATGTCTACGCATGGGACAGTGTGAAACGTAATTTCAATTCCTTTGTATGGCAAGTACATTTGAAGAAATTGACAAATAAAGTTTTCTATTCTATTCTATTCTATTCCTTAGGGCTAGTTCCACGTAAGCCCTCAGATTCAGCATTTTTTATTTTTTTATTTGTACAATAATTGTACAATTTGTTCTGGCCTCAGTTTTCAGACCCACACGTTGCATCCATCATTTATATACAGCCCATGTAATCGTGATTTGCATTTTTCTTTTTAATTCCAAGTCTGTTTCATAAATGAGGAAGATGATGCAAGCACTACAATGCATCATACAAAGTAGTACAGTTGAAATCAATGGGGCCTTCAGATTTCCATAATGTACACAGTAAACTGTAAATAAACGCATCGACTATAATGAAAACAATCTCAATAAATTCAAAACATTAATATTTCAATAAATAAAATAAAAAAAATTGGTCAGGTTGACAAGGATTAATGGTTCCAAAGGCCTCAGTTTCTCAGACGAAGTTAAAGTAAGAACATTGCAGGGGAAAAAAGAAGGGGAAAAAAAAAAAGCTGTGACAGCAGTCACAAGTCTAACAGGTTTACAGATGCCACACACTGACTTAGTACTTAAGAATATGAAAAGAGCAGGAATGCAGCTGAATCAGGAAATGCAGATCTGGCTCCAGCTGACTGATCAACTCTAAAAGTTTTCACGGCAGGAAAACTGACCGCCCACATGTAGTATCATCATAGCCATTAATACTCAGTAATCAGTCACAAGAAGGGAGCTGTACTTTTGTTTTTCTCCCTACTTTGACTGACAAATGCCATGAGCAAAATGATGCAGTGTGATGACGTGGGATGTGTGTCGAAGTGATCGTGTCCATCTGAGGAATGCAATCACTCCCTCCTTGTCATCACCACCTCTCATTAAGGATGAGCTTTTTATAGCCTATTTGCTACGACTGGAACAGCAGGACAAACCTCCAACAGCAGTTTTCAGAGTTTAAAACAAAGTCTTGTGTTTGAAAAGTTTATCTGAAGGTGAGGTGTGGTTCTGTGACATTTAATAAAACAAACCTTGTTGGTCTTACCGCTGCACTGAATGGCATGACACAGATGATAACCTATGTGCTTCTGTGCGGTTCAGTTACTCAGTGGAACACAGATTATTTATCGACTGCTAACAATAGTTCCTCACAAAAGAAACGTTTCTGTCTTCTTGTTTCCGTCGTGTTCCCTAAAAACTACCATGTCCACCTGTTTTTGAAAATTACAGAGGTCTTAAAGCACATCTTCAGAAATGGACCAGGCCGAGTGCAATTTACAGGATGGAAATATACAGGATTTGGTTTTCTCTGTTGATATTGTATTTTAACTGTTGTACAGTGCTTTGTGACTTATGTCTGAAAAGAGTTGTATAAATAAACTTTACTTTCTAAGAAAAAAAATTTTCCAGTTTACTTAAACCTGGCATAGTTCTCATTTTTTCCTAATGTGACTACTTGTTTTGCCAACTTTGCACTCTCCACCACAAAGAAGAGAATCGGGGAAACATCCAGTCTCACAAAACAGCATGAGGCACAAGATCCACTTCAAAATATAGTTTGCCCTGATGAGGTAGCAACCTGAAATCCTCGGCAATAGTTAAAATGTGCAATTTTAGACCAGAAACATATTTACAGCCTGGTACAAAATGTTGTTGATCTCTGTAGCGACTTAGTGACAGCTGTACACTGGTGACAAAACAAACAAAAACAAACAAACAAACAAAAAAACACTAACATAATAATAAATGGATGAAAGTTTAAAGTTATGTATTTTAAGGGGAATAGCTGCCACCTGTCTTCATGCTACACCAGTCTCTGGTGTAATGGAGTTATATGACAATAATAACTTTGTGTAATTAATCCCCTTTACCTTTGGGTGACTGAAATTCTAATATTGGATGGTATGTTAATTAGCACTTATTAGCAAGTAACTAATCAACCAAGAAATTAACCAAGCTTTATAGCTTATTTTCTTTGTCAGCTAATACTAGAAAGCACAAATTCAGGGTTTAAATATCCAAAAGATGAAAATTTATTTTCATAATATCAATGTGTGTCCATCTTTTGTACCATCTGTAGACAGATTAAAGGTGGATGTAGCTACAATGATGTCATCCACTGGTTTCTGAACCCTCGAGATGAGCGTTTCCATTGTTACAATCTTGTGTGGGGCAAAAACTGGATGTGACAAAGAAAGGCGGGTCTCAATGTGGAACTGTACGCTCATGGGCTCACAACTTGTAATTGATAAGTTGTTACCCAATAAGCTTGTGATTTCATGCCACAAATAAAATTTTAAACATTGGGGTTTCTCTGTTAGTTTTTTTGTTTTGTTTTTTTTTAATTGAGTGGACATATGTCTAACACCTTGTTTCAGTATATATGCGGCAATAGAGGCAATAAGCATGACGCCATAGTTCGTTTTAAATAAACTAGAGGGTTATAACTATAACATACATGACTGTTTTTTAAAAAAATAAATAAAATTGTTTGGTCTTACCTCAGCTTTGATAGACAATGTAATGAATTGGCCATTTTATGGGAAATCTCCCTCTGACATCTGACTGACTAACAGTTCCTGATTAAAAGGCGCCAAGCTCAGATTGGCACGTTCAATCGGCTTAATGTTTAATGTTGTTAAAGAGTCTTTTAGCACAGCTGATAAGGTTGATTAATTTGGTTTCCAAAAACCAAACATAAGCACTGAACAATGTCAGGAGACACAGAAATGTACCAAACAGAGCTTAGCAGGCCACTCGAGGCAATTATAGTGCAGTCAGCATCCTGTTCTTCGTCTTCATATTAATGAACACTTTTTCCACTTTGAATTTAAACATCTGTCTATCTGTATGCAAGCGCTCTTCCCATAAAGAGGTTTACGTCAAATTAAAACTGCACAATGAATAAATCAGTGGCAGCTAAATTTCAAGCAACTCATTCAGATTCAAAGCTTTGGTCACACTTGGAGCTTTTGCTAATATTGTTTTTTTACAAAACAGGTGTACTTAATGACACGTCAACACGTTTGCCTTGTAACAGGCCCATCTGAAAGCTGACATTGCCGGCTTGGACCAGCTTTTCTTGTGTTCCTATTATGAATGTGAGCCACACAAAGAAATTCCTTTCCACTTGTTGGGCAAGAAAATCTAGTTTTAAAGCCTTCTTAAGTCATAAAGGAAAAATATTTTAGTCATTGAGAAAGTCTTCAGTCCACACAACCATGGTTTCAAAGGTTTCTAAACCAGACGACATGCTACATCTCAGTGCATTTATCACCTTTATCTCCACAATCAGTGTTCATGTAACAGCGTTTTTGCAGGAAATGTTCCATAGCTTGTAACTGATTGCCCAATTCTATGTTCTGCCAGCTTACATTTACTATTTATTACCAGCTCGGTGTCAACATTTAATTAAATATTAATCATGCTTTCCTTGCCAGAGCCTCTGTAAAGGCCATTTATTTATTAATTGGTAAGCACAGAAGTCTTCTCACAGACCAGGAACACAGCTCGGCACGCTTTGTGCATACATGTTTAAGCCACGCCCTCCTCACAGCCTGTAGTGTGTTCCCATGTGTCGTGTTCGTCAACAGTATTTCACAACTTTAATTAACAGTTGCAGCAAAATTTCCACCAATGACTTGTTGGCACACATGAATTTCATGTCTGACCCACAAAAAACAGGGATGAACATATTTAACACAACGAACACACAATATACTGTACATGTAAGGTGGTTAGTAGCTATGTATTCACTGCCGCTGAATAAAGCCGTTTTGCTTAAAAGGTTTTATGTCCCATCAAAGATAAAGCAGAGCCATAGAAAGGGAAAAAAAAAAATGGGGCGGTAAGAATATGTCTTCAGACTCTTGCTGTGATTATACTGATAATAATACACTCAACAAAAACAGCAGGAAACTGCTCAAACAGACTGAACAAACAAGGTAATATTCAGATCGCTCCTAAAAGTTTTCATCCAGCTAGAGATTTCTATAAGAAGTTCATTTCTATTCAAGCTCTCCATTTACAGTGGGTGTTTTGGCTGAATGGGTCTTGTTTGAGCATACAAGTCCAAACACGAAAACATGGGAACACAGAGATTTGATGACGGGAGGGGCGGGAGAGGAAGAGGAGGATCGAGTGTGTAGAGTAAAAACTTGCTGCTCTGACCTCACTTGGCATTTCCACCATCTCTCAGCAAAAACGCCACCTTTAAAAGTCAAATTATTCTAAACAACAGTCCGTCTAACCAGAAAAACTTTCATCACCCAGTCAAACAACACCACGCCAAAGGAACACACAATGCCAAATAATGCTCTGCGTCACTCCTGCATTCACGGATATATCCTTTAAGACACCCGTCATCACTGCAGGTATGCATGCCATCATAACAACTTCTTCCAAGCGAGTTGGCTTCATAAATACACAAGTCTAAAAGTTCTGTTAAGTTACAGTTTTGCAGCTGCTTTAATAAAAAGGCAATTACTGGGAAATTTGTCAGGATATCCAGACCAAGACTTCCTGATGTGTCCATGCGAAGAACAAAGACAGCTGATGGTTACAAGAATGCACTCCAGTAAATGCAGCCGTCTCCAACAACTCCGTGTATGGTTGTAAGAAATAAACAGGGTCTTTATTTCAGTGTGACCAGCTGTAAAGACACGCTAAAGAACCACACTATGTCCACCTAAGCAATCCACTTAACATAAAAACAGCTCTGGACCAAGGGAGTGGAGCTTTAGCCTTGATTAAAGTCAGATGTATCAGTGTCAACATGCCCACAACATTAACTCACTCTTCATGTTTAAAGTGAAAAATCCACAGTGTTGTTTCAGAAAAAGCAAAAAAAAAAAAAAAAAAAAAATACAACCAAAGAAGGCTCAATGATCCGTGGACTAATATTCAGTCAATTAACAAGGGGAGAACATGATATAGAATTCATTCAAACAAATGCAAAATAGATGTGTCTAAGAAAATATATCTGGTACAGGAACTATACTTTTGCTGAAAAGAAGTCTCTGCAGCGCATAGTGAGGACAGCAGAGAGGATCACTGGAGGCCTCTCCCACCCGTCTCCCAACTCTACAACAAACACATCATCCGACGTGTGAACAGTGTAGTGAAGGACACTTTCCACCCCTCAGATGCACTGTTCTCCCTCCTTCCATCTGGCAGACGGTTTTGCAACATCAAAACTATAATGACCAGACACTGCAAGAGCTTCCCCCCACCCCCACCCCCCCAAGCAGTCAGAGCCCTCAACTCACTACCACCAAACGACTGATATACACAAACGCCTTACAATACTCACCAAAAGACTCAAAAACAATAAAAACTTCCACAAATTCACTACAAACTGGACCTGAGAAAAACATGCTTATTTGCACACTCAGTCACATGGTTACTGAACACATCTACATAATACTATATTTGCACATTTTGGACCTTACACATGCCTTTGTCCTGTCTTGTCTACAATATCCTGACCATAACTTGAACCTGCTATTCAATACCTACTGCACAATCCACTTTGTATTGTCTCTGTCCCGTCTTTGTTTATTGTACAGTTAGTATTGTATAGTTATTATTATAGTATTGTATACTTAGTAATAGTACTTTTTACTCTTTATTATAAAGATAATAATGATAATAAATAATCGTTATTATTTATTTGTAATTCCTAGTTTTCTATCTCTTGGAGATACATCTTTTATATTGTTATAAATACACCATGGAGGGCTTGGGGTGAAACGGCATTTCAGTACAGTGGAACCCCGACTTACGAATACCCCATTTAACGAAAAATTCAAGTTACAAAGGCACTTAACGGCAATATTTCTGCCCGTGTTACGGCAAAATGCCCGTGTAACGAAATCCACTGGCTCTGATTGGCTGAGTCCAGAAGGCCCACAATGCCTTCTGAATCATGTGACAACTTGGCTTGGCTTTCGTACTTGCGCTTCGCTGTTCCACTTGAACGACGTATTGTTGTTGCAGTTAGCAATTAGCCTGTAGCCTATCGTTCACTCAAAAGGAGCGATGGGTGCTTCTACTTACGAAAATTTTCGACTTACGAAAGACCCTCAGGAACGAATCAATTTCGTAAGTCAGGGTTCCACTGTACGTTGTATACTGTGTATATTGTTGTACTGACAAAGTTCTTGAATGTTGAATTTTGAAAGAAGCATTGAATCATATGAAAATTATGTGGTTTTACAAAGCTGCAAATGAGCCGTTTACCAGGAAGTTTCCACTCCTTTTTAGTTTCCCCTCCTTATTAGCCATTCATGATTCATGCATCAAAATTACTATAACTATGCCATTACTGCACTGAACTGGATGATGCTGAGAAATTTTCCAAGCATCTGATAAAAATGCTTGTGTTTGGCCACGATGAGTCTGATGTTTAGCATTGTATCATGAGCTCCGGCTTCACACGGCTCTAAATGCGTCATTTGAGACCCTTCTTTTTCTACTTTTAAATGTTTATGGTGGTAATGAGACACTCTTACCGTAGTTCAGGAAATAGTTCCCCTTATCATTATTTTTTATTTTACCAACATGTCTCATATCTGTTGATTTTAAAGGCTGGCAGAGCTTTTGTCTCACACCACAGACTGCACTTTATAATCCAGTTAACATGACACAGTTGAAATGTAGAAACCTGCCCTGTCAGAAACATAGAGTATCAATGAATACTACTCTTTTCTTTCATTTTTCAAACCCAAAAAGGTTTGAGTTGAAATATAATGGTAACAACTTTTTTTTAATGCTTAATTTTCTTGTCTCAACAACCACCATGCTGCAGAGGGGATCGTGCTTTTTGATGACCCTTTCCTTGTGTCATGACTCTGAGATGGCTGTTCAAATCTTATGTTTACAATGAACAGCCAGTAACGGGAGAAAAAAAAAAAAGGCACTTTGGGCTGTGCCAAAGACATGAAATAAAGATTATTTTGAACTGTGAATCATACAAAGCTACTCTAGTACAGTGCAGTAGTTAAACTAAAGAGCTAGGTCCCCTTTAACTTCTGGAACTAGACCAGTGAAGTTAAATGTCTTTTCCTGTGGCTGATATCTTCAAACTGTTGTCAATATTGAATGTTAATATATTTTCAAGTTCTTTAGGAGGTATAAATAAATATATCAGACACTGCTGTGAAATAATGAAGAAGCGGAACCTCATCAACTTGACCTAAAAAGCTGGTTTTATCACCTGGGAAGTCAACTGAGGATGAAAGTAGCCTCATTAACAAACAAATTCATCAGTTTTCTTTCCCGAGAGCTCAGCGGTTCCTGCACAGGTCTCCCTGATAACAGATAACGACCAATGTGAGGCTTAGAGGCAGCCACGCTCTTCAGGATCGCTCTTCAGAAAACAGGTTTTGCTATCTGGTACAGGATATCCCTATGGCAACCAGGGGGAGCAGGAAGGGGTGGGGGGGATTCAGAGTGGGACAGAATAGAGCATACCTAAGTGACGACACTGAAACCTGAGGAGGGAGGAGGTACAGCGCTCCGTGAGACTGCTCAGGTGAGCAGTCGCCTTCAGACAAGTCAAAGAAGAAGCACAAGACTGTGCGGATCTATAGATAATGACCCTTAAATATCAAATTTGCATTTGGCCTAATATTTAGTCTAGGATCTAAGATCTGCGCAGAAAGCCATCCAAAAAAAGTCAATTAAAAGATACAGAAATAAAAATGTAATCATAAAATAAATGACTTTGGGTGCCAGTTTGCAAGTAAACTCAAAGTTAGTCCCTTATTGATATAACGCTGTACCAGCTGTAAATATAATATTTACAGTTTGCAGCATTGCAGGAAGACCTGATTGGAAATAGTTATGCAGCGTGTGAGGTTTGAATGCTGAAAGGCAGCTTTTGTTTTTAGTAAACAGTGTCTTCACATCAGGGTACATGAACAGGATCGAAGTGCACTTTTGTATGTGTGAAAAATGTGTTAAAGTCATGTGACTGCATGTTTGTTTAGGTGAAAAACAAGTTTGAAGAGCAAAACAAAAAACAAAAAAAAAAAAAAACACACACACACACACACACACGAAAATATGAGCTCACCAGATGGTTGCCTGAGTTAAACTCTGCTAGCGTAGCACACCACAGCCACTGTATTGTGGGCAATGTAGGCCTCAGGTTTCAGAAATGAAAAATACAAACCAGAGACGACTACTTCTCTATATGTCCATCAATAATCTGAGAATATTGTGAAATATAAACACAACAGCAGGAACTCAAACAGCAGTCATCCACTACGAGCTCCAGTATTTGTGTTTCAGTTAGAAAAGAAAATAATCTGATAAGAAATTTCACCTGGCCCATTTCTACTTGGTTCATATCCAGAAGAACACAATTACAATAAGACTGAGGTTTATTCATGTTTTCTCAGTTATTTCCAAAGCCTAAAAGAGAACAGCATCGTTTTGGACTTTACAGCAGGAAAGATGGCTTTCATTACGAAGATTAGCTGTTAAAGGTGTCTGACATTTAAAAGTATGAAAAAAATCGTAAATAGCATGAAGTCACTGATCATTCCGGTTTTCAAGAAAAACGCATTTTTCTTACTGCTGTGCTAAAAACTCAAAAGCATCTCTACATTTAGAGAAGTTTTTTAAAATCATGAAATATTTGAAATACTGCTGCTGACCTACAGAAACCTCACACAAAATATACTGTACTGGTCTTAACAAGGTTGCAAGTAGAGCTTCAACATGCAACAAGAAGAAATGGGAGTGAGACAAAACATTTCTTTGAGCATGCAATTTATTGAAAACAATGCTTAAACTGAAACAGGTTGTTTTATAGCTGATCAAAAGTTTAGGACCACACCTCCAAAAAAAACCTGTAACCACCCCCAAAACAGAAATCAAAGTTCCAAACATGAACTCAGTAATGAGTAGCTCCACCGTTATTGATGATCACTTCATTGCAGGATGCTTCATGCAAGCACTTCCATGAGGTGAGTGGGAACATTTCTCAAATTGGTGAAGAGCATCTCCTGTCTGGAACTGTTGTCCATTTTTGTAAACTTCCCTTGCCTTCCATCCCCAAAGCTTCTCAATTGGATTTAGATCAGGGAAACACACAGGATGGTCCAAAAGATTGATGTTATTCTCCTGGATATAGTCCCTTGTTCTGTGTACTGTCTCATTCTCCTGTTGAAAACCCCAGTCGTTATCACACAGACGAGGGCCCTCAGTCATGAGGGATGCTCTCTGCAACATCTGGACATAGCCAGCACCCTGCACCTCCTGAAGCTCCATTGTTCCACTGAAGGAAAAAGCATCCCAGCCCATTATAGTGCCCACGCACTGTACATCTCAGTTGGGATCTGCTTGTCATGCCAGTGACGTTAGAAACCATCAGGACCATCAGGGTTACATTTTTTCTCTCTGAGAATAAAACTTTCTTCCATCTTTCATTGTCCCATGTTTGGTGCTCTCTCGCAAAGTCTAAATGATCTGTTCTGTGGCGTTCAAGGAGACGAGGCCTTTGTAGATGTTTTTTTGTTTTTGAAGCCCTTCAGTCTCCGATGCCGTCTGATGGTTATGGGGCTGCAGTCTGCACCAGTAACTGCCTTAATTTGGGTCGAGGATCATCCAGTGCTGGTAAAATTTTGGGGTCTTCCACTTAACTTTTTTGTTCCATAACCCTCAGGATAATTTAAGAAGTCCCAAATGACTTTCTTATTGCGTCAGACATCAGCAGGGATTGTGCACTGCGAGAGACCCTGCTTATGCAGTTCAACAACCTGACCATGTTCAAAAAGGGAAAGGTTTTTTTGCCTTTGCCATCAGTACATTATGACAGTGTGACTACCTGACAGAAAATGACAATGAATCCACATTTTTGCACAGATTTGGCCTTTTAAAGGGATGTGGTCCTAAACTATTGATCAGCTGTAAAACAGCCTGTTTCATTTTAAGCGTTGTTTTCAATAAATTGCATGCTCAAAAAAATGTTTTTTCTCACTCCCATTTCTTCTTGTTGCATGTTGAAGCTCTACTTGGAACCTTGTTAAGATCCAACCAAGCAAAATATGATTTTTTTTTTGCCATTTTTCAAGTGATCTTAAACTTTTGATCAAAACTGTACATACGGAGAATACACTCAAATGCTGAAAAGCTGCTCATTAAATGAAAACATATTTAAGAAGACGGGCATTTTTTGTTCTAAACAATTAGCAATAACTGTCAAACTAACAGGTTTGACTTTCAAATTTAGATGTTGAGAAGAAACATTTTTTATGTGAATTTGGGCATTTTGTTAGTTTTTGTTTGTTTATATTTTTAAATAAACATAATTGGTTGTAAGAAAATGAGATTTTGCCTTTATTTTACAAGTCTGTGGTACTGCTAAGCCCTAATCCACAAAACCAAATCCCTTGTTCCTTGAATTATAACCTAAACCTGACTTAACGGGAAGAAAACAAAACAGATTTGGTTGACCTCATTTAAAAACCTGAAAGATATTTGTGTCTGTGGAACATTGAGGACAGAATAGATGCGATTGGTCGCATTAACACAGAGTCGGGTTTCTGCAGCACCTGGGGGGGAATCTGTGTGAGCTGATGTCTGTAATACAAAAAAAAAAAAAAAACAACCTGAACAATGGCTGCCTGTTCTCTGCAGAGTCGGTGTTAAATTCCAGTACAAAGCTAAACTATTCACCATATTCCTGCTTCCTTAACATCTTCTTTAATACTCAGTTCTTTTCAGTCAGCAGAGTCCATCTTTGTATTTTAATGTAAAACAACTGAGACAGAAAAAAAAAAAAAAAAAAAAAATCATAAAAAGGTCATTTTTCAAAAATCAGTTTGATTCATTTGAGGAACATTTGTAAACTGTAATGTGTGGTCGCTTCAGCTCAAAGGGAGAATATTATTCCTGCTTTTGTGTCATGACGTTTAGATGACTGTAGATTGTATTGTGATGACACAGACGGGTGTTTAAACAGGCTGTTGAGAATTTTTAGTGAATTGTTACTCACTCATTTTTAAAACAGTCGTTTATCTGTTTGTCTTATTGTATCTCTGTATTGGCTATAATGACACTTAATATCTAATTAAGTAAAAAGCATTTAATAAATAAACTTATGTTTATATTATGAAATATATATTTTATATACAGTGGGGCAAAAAAGTATTTAGTCAGCCACCGATTGTGCAAGTTCCCCCACTTAAAATGATGACAGAGGTCAGTAATTTGCACCAGAGGTACACTCCAACTGTGAGAGACAGAATGTGAAAAAAAAAAAAAAAATCCATGAATCCACATGGTAGGATTTGTAAAGAATTTATTCGTAAATCAGGGTGGAAAATAAGTATTTGGTCACCTCAAACAAGGAAAATCTCTGGCTCTCACAGACCTGTAACGTCTTCTGTAAGAAGCTTTTCTGTCCCCCACTCGTTACCTGTATGAATGGCACCTGTTTGAACTCATCATCTGTATAAAAGACACCTGTCCACAGCCTCAAACAGTCAGACTCCAAACTCCGCCATGGCCAAGACCAAAGAGCTTTCGAAGGACACCAGGAAAAGTATTGTAGACCTGCACCAGACCGGGAAGAGTGAATCTACAATAGGCAAGCAGCTTTGTGTGAAAAAATCAACTGTGGGAGCAATCATCAGAAAATGGAAGACATACAAGACCACTGATAATCTCCCTCGATCTGGGGCTCCACGCAAGATCTCATCCCGTGGGGTCAAAATGATCATGAGAACGGTGAGCAAAGATCCCAGAACCACACGGGGGGACCTGGTGAATGACCTGCAGAGAGCTGGGACCACAGTAACAAAGGCCACCATCAATAACACACTACAACGGCAGGGAATCAAATCCCGCAGTGCCAGACGTGTTCCGCTGCTGAAGCCAGTGCATGTCCAGGCCCGTCTGAAGTTTGCCAGAGAGCACATGGATGATACAGCAGAGGATTGGGAGAATGTCATATGGTCAGATGAAACCAAAGTAGAACTTTTTGGTATAAACTCAACTCGTCGTGTTTGGAGGAAGAAGAATACTGAGTTGCATCCCAAGAACACCATACCTACTGTGAAGCATGGGGGTGGAAACATCATGCTATGGGGCTGTTTTTCTGCCAAGGGGACAGGACGACTGATCCGTGTTAAGGACAGAATGAATGGGGCCATGTATCGTGAGATTTTGAGCCAAAACCTCCTTCCATCAGTGAGAACTTTGAAGATGAAACGAGGCTGGGTCTTCCAACATGACAATGATCCAAAACACACCGCCCGGGCAACAAAGGAGTGGCTCCGTAAGAAGCATTTGAAAGTCCTGGAGTGCCCTAGCCAGTCTCCAGACCTCAACCCCATAGAAAATCTGTGGCGGGAGTTGAAAGTCCGTGTTGCTCGGCGACAGCCCCAAAACATCACTTCTCTCGAGAAGATCTGCATGGAGGAATGGGCCAAAATACCAGCTACTGTGTGTGCAAGACCTATAGTAAACGTTTGACCTCTGTTATTGCCAACAAAGGTTATTTTACAAAGTATTGAGTTGTATTTTTGTTATTGACCAAATACTTATTTTCCACCCTGATTTACGAATAAATTCTTTACAAATCCTACCATGTGGATTCATGGATTTTTTTTTCACATTCTGTCTCTCACAGTTGAAGTGTACCTCTGGTGCAAATTACTGACCTCTGTCATCATTTTAGGTGGGGGAACTTGCACAATCGGTGGCTGACTAAATACTTTTTTGCCCCACTGTATATCTATATAAATATAAAACAAAAAGTCACTAAAATATACATTAATGTAATGCACATAAACCAAAATTACTACTCATTTACAGATACGTGCTTCCATATGTGTGTATGCTATAGCCAAATTTAACGGGTAAATGATTAAAGAAAGACTAATCTATAAAAGTTTGTTTGGTTTTTTTAAACAGTTGTTTAAAACAAGCGGCTGATTCAGCCGACGTGACGGGCCGAGGAAGGTGGTTCCAAAGTTTAGGTGCTATGACCTCAAAGCATCATCATCACGTTTGGATTTAAATTAAGAACACTTTAAAGACCTTAATCCTTTAATTAGAATAAGATCTGAGGAGTTCTCATATTTAAGCCACACAGGTTTATGCCATCACTGTTTCATATAGGAATTTGGTTGCTCAACAGTTTGTCCTCCATCACACTTTCTTTTTCATAATGCTCTTAATGTTTACATGAGTGGCAGTACTGAACACGTTTTTAAATATGCTCATTAAATAAATAAAATAGATAAAAATAAAGAGGTTTAAAAAAGGGTAAAAGGTAGCAAAGATTATGAAAATTCTGTACTTTGAGAAATGTTTCATGTTTTGCCAACATGCTGGCATACTCCTCACCATCTGTACTCCTGAAAGGTGCCGTCTCTCTGCACTCTTTTTTTGTTCCCACTCACATTAATGACCCGAGTATATTTTTTCCCCTCCAAGAAACTGATACGTTTTCTATGTTGCCCCATGTCTACTTTTAATTTATTTTCAATAAAACAACCAGCGTCTTAGTGTCCACATTTGAGATGTCGTTTTCGTATAACTTCTCTATTAAAGATAAAAGATGTAAGATGATTTGAAAAACATGTTTCTGTTTGCATTTAGATTAGATTGCATTTAGCTTGCAAAAGTCTTTTGGGGAAAGTGAATTCTCTGTCTATATAAAATAGAAGAACTAAGTGGCCCTGGGGCAAACCACTGTACCGCTAGGACTTTAACGTTTCTGTGGATTAAGATGAAGCTCTAAGGCCGTGGCAGGAATCACAATAACTGGCTTTCCCCCCTTTTTAAAATAACAAACACGCATCGACTTCATATCCTATGCAGTCAAATTCTATTTGACTCCTAGTTTGCATCTGTTTGCCTTTCCTCACATGTGAGCAATGACTGAAACCTCAAGATGGCTCAAGGTTTGGGAAAGATTCTGAACAGAAGTGGTTTTGGTTGGAGTGACCTATAGGGCCTCCCTAGGCCAACAAAGATACCCACACTCAGTTTACATTCTTAAATCGGGGGCTCTTGATGAGTAATTTTAAGGATTTTAAGGAGTCTGGGGCAGAGGGCCACAAAGGAAAAATAAAACCATCAAACCAATAATTTATTAAAAAGCTTCCACAAAGCCGCTTTAGCAAAACAGGTGAACTGGCAGAGACGTTGCTACATTCCCCTCTGGGCACAGTGAGTATGTCAGGGCAAGCGGTCACAAAAGTCTGCAAGAGAACTAAACGGAGCCTGTAATGACCTTGTTAAGAGTTTTACACTTTCCAATTTATTTACTCATTTATTTAAATTCAGTTTAGTCTCTGATGATTTCCAGAGTTTTGCTGGTTTGGTTTTAGTTTTTAAGTGTCTGAAAGTGAATGAAAATGAAAAACAGTGTACATTCATTTTTGTGTGTCTTCTAAAAACGGGTGGTATTGATTAGAAGCAAACCTTAAGAAGTTCAGAACAGGTACAAATAACACACTGAACTCACATCCCAAGTCTCAATAAACATCTGTATTAAAGGATGGCCATCTCTGGGCTACAGGCCACACTTTTAAAACCCTGGTGCTCACTTTAAATTACCCCCATATAGCAAAACTATTGAAGATGGGCCATTGCATCTCTCGGGGGAAATACAGTTTAAGGACCAGGTGTCTTTGGATATGCAAATAACTTAGAGCTTAATGAAGGAATTAAGCGAGATTAATGAAGCGTACTCCTTACTTTATATGCCAATTTAAAACATTATTTCCCTAATTATCAGTTCAAGGAGTAATTAAGCGATTAGTAATTACCCTAAATATTAATTAAAATACCTAAAGATGGACTCCGTGTTCAAATAGGTGTTGGAGGGGAGAGAAAAAGTTGATAGATTCACTTTCATGGTGACAAGAAGACAGATGTGAGCCTTCCTGTTATCCTATGTGTTCCTATTATTCCTGTTTCATTGTCATAATGTTTGTGAAAGTTCTTTAGCAGATATTTGCGGATAACTCAGTAGCAAACATCGGATTTATTAAGTACGCTGGCACAAAACACTTCCCGGTGTCATCACGTTGTTAAATCTGACACTTATCTCAAACATTAGCCATGGAAGCATTTCTTAAGCTTAGACATGGATGGTACTGGAGGGAGAAAGTATGATAACCTAATAAAAGAAGAAGGGCAAAAAATTAAATGAAATGAATGAAAATGAGTGATATTATTGAATAAAGCACTAATTTAAGAACAGACTCCTAAACCATGGATAAAAGCAGATAGACAGTCGTGACAGCACGGACAGAAAGCTTCAGATGGAGTAAGTGAAACCTGTCTGATCGCCCATATGGAAAATTTGAAGAAAATTTTAAAACAGCCTTCATGAAGCCTTGACCTCACATCACTCTTCTGTCCATTTGCCTCTCAAGTCACGATTCAAATTCTCTGTCTGTGCTTTCAAGGTCAGGCATTTCCATAAGACGTACGAATATTTCCCTAATCAAAGAGACTCCGACTTGCTGCGTCTGCTGAGGAAAAACTTCCTTGCGTGTTTATGGAAAAAAACATCCAGGCTGGCTGGGATGGGTGTACCCACCAGCCGCCATTGTGTTCACAAAATACAACAGTAGCCACAATTGAGGGTGTCCAGGCTTGAATCACAGTGTTTTAACTGCAGACAAGACGTGTTTATATAGTAGCCATATGTAAAAGGCTCCACTTTTTTACTATCAAATGTTAGACCGTGAGAAGTTTGCAGCATGGAGAGGTTACGCAAGTTATAAAGAAGGAAATGGGGTGGCTTCAACACAACTAAAATCTATATGGAGGCCTAGAAGGGACACAGAGATACTAATAATAAATAAAGTATTATTATTAATTCATTGTTTGAATAAATAACCTTCAAGTCATTCAAAAGTCACACTCCAAAATTAAACAATATGTGTCCTCTGCACACTAAAAACGCTGGGTTGTTACATCTAACCACATGTGGGACTGAGCCTGTTGAGCCACTGTCCTGTTATATGTATATGTAGCTCAGATGCCAGTTTAGTGAGCGTAGTGCCAGCCCTCGTCACAGCTGATGTGCATCTATCCAAAGCCTTAGGTTTTATAATCACACAATGCATCCGTATAGCTGGGCTTTAGTTTTGTGCTTGTCTAGATTAACCTTGCATGGGCTCGGTCCAGTTAAGTGACGTCATTGATTGTTGACCATGTAGATACAAAAACAATAAAAATAAGAACAATAGTGTAAAGAGGTAAACAAAGAAAAGAGATACAGAGTTGCCCAGAACACCAGGATGAAGTATAAATGTACTCAGTCCACTTGGTAATCCCCCTTTTATTTTATAATCTACATTCTTCAGAGTAAACACGTGCTGAAAAATGAGGATGTGATGTTTAAGTTAAGTGCTTAATTTTTCTGTCTTCTGTGACAGCCAAATTCTGGAATTCACCTCAGTCAAGTTTCATTATTCTTATGGATTTTAATCAGAATTCCCAAACTCTGGAGCAAAAGCAAAATATTTCATTGGAAGCACATAAAAAGATATTTTTAAAATGCAATACACTGGGGTTTTTTTTGGACACATCTGTTCAATACACATGTCCATTTACCTCAGACACTGAACGAAGACAGAAACACGAGGAATGGAAAACGTATGATAATTTTCGCAGCTGTGATTTGCCTTAGTCATTCTGGTATTTATTGTGGAACACAGCCACTTTTACCAGCCCTCCAAGTTGGTCTGGGTATCACAAATGTAACACGAATACAATTTGATACCACATTAAAAAACCATAATAAAGACATGTCGCCCATCCAAACACAATCCAGACTGTATTTGGTCCTAATTGCAGCTACTCTTGGCGACCCACAGCTCAGGTAAGGCGCTGGTATGTGTTGTATGGCACAGGTGTGGCCCAAATGTCAGGACCTTTGTCCCATACACTGCGGACTTGTGGCAAAGCTGAGACTGCACCACTCAAACCTCATTAAAAGTGTTAGTGAAGGCCAAATGTGGGCCAGAGAAAAGCACGGACGTGAGCCACAGCGGGCAGAACAATCCACAGCAAGCTTCAAATTTATCTGATTTCAACCAGGAAGAAGAATGTGATTGTGACGAGACAGGTGATGCCCATGTTTTCATGCCCATGGGGCTTAATTTTATTTATTTGCTTATTTTAAATCTAGGGAACACATTAAGGTATATAAAAAATATATATATAGAAGTACTGAATATATCCCAACACCACTCAGATTCCAGAGAGATTCCACTTGAGAGCAACTGGATCCTGTTAGGGAAATTCCTCCTAATGGATCATCATGTTATGATCATTTTTGAAGTTGTAAACTGTTGAATGATACTGACTTGGGACTTTCTAACGTGTAGCCTTCCTTCACAGGAAACAAAAGAAACATAAAAGTAATTGTTACTACCCAGAAATTTGGAAACAATTCAGACATCATTCAAACAGAACCAGCAGCTTTTTAAAATCATTTTTGTAAGTAGCCTAAAGCAGTGTTTCCGCTAAAATATGCAGTAGAGATTTTAAAGTTAACCTCTTCTTGGACAGGACAAAAAGACCCTTATTTCAAAACATTCGCGATCATTGAGGAGTTTTCAGTGGGAAACTTTAACCGACAACAGAGGAAAGGTGAGCCGCCCAGGGGAAACTCTGGTTTATGCCCAATCTTTAACACTTACAAACCTCACAAACAGCAAAGTACTCAAAGCAACGCTTATACGTCTATATTTTAGCTCGACTTACTCGTTTCCTCGTCAGAATAGTATTAAAAAGGTGAATCCTGCTCTCAGTCGGTGTCCGGAGCGCTCTGTCACCGCACCATGTTGTCAGCTTCTTCCTGATTGTGCAGTCTCTGGCAGCGGCTCCCCGCCCTTCTTCTCCCGCTGCCTCACCTGGTTTAGTCCACACAAACCTGCCGGACCGGTCTCTCCTCCTGCCCCGAAAATAACAACTGAAAACGACGCGTTCAGACGTGGGGGCAGGCTGCAGCTGCGGAAGTGGGCGCGGAGGTGTTCTGGTCACGTGACGGACAGGTAAAGGCGTCTAATTGAATTTCTAATTAGACCATGTGGTGGCTCAAAGGGCGATGCTACCTGCCTGGATATACGATGAAACGTGTCGGGGTTTTTATCGCCTTTACGGGGTCTTTGTAGTGGGGAAAAGTGGGGCAGACCACTGGTGCTGTGCACAGTGGTGGTAAAACCAACACCGATGCCAATGTTTTTTACCTTTATCATTTGTGTGATGAATGTGTGTCAAGTTGCAAATTCTGAACACATTTTAATAACCACTAAATCACAGGGAGTTTTACTTCCCACAATAACTACACAACAAAACACAACTTTCAACTTTTAATGCAGGTGTTTTTTTGAAAACCTGTAATGTAAACGTACCTGCCACATTTACATTTACAAAGAGGACTAATGTTGTGTTATTTAAATGTGCTGCACGCTATAAATTAAACAGACACGACAGTCAAGACAAAAATAGGTAAAAAACGACGTATCAGTCCTATCACACTGGTATCAATCTTATACCAATACCAGCACTGGCATCGATGTCCTGATCGATCCGCTTACTTCTAAAGACTATCCAGAACCCTAATGAGGGGTGGGGCCTTAGCAAGCCTGCAATGGCCCATATCAAAATGAGTCAGCACTACAGCATGACACACATGGCCCTTCATTTTAGAAACAGCAGCAGGTCCCTCTTCAAATGATCTGATGACAGGGAAGCTCATATAGTAGCAGCTTAAAGTCAGTCCAAGCAGTCATGTATCAAAGCAGGTCCAACATTATACTTTAATGTTAGACAAATGAGTTAAGCCGGCATTGTGAGCAAGCAGGTGTGCTTCAGGCCGATGAAACCTAGCTTGCCACAATCATTGCTTCTCAATCAAATGTTTGTTGGCAGTTTATATTTACATGACGATACCCAAACTTATTATAGTTCATTACAATTACAATTACAATTAAAATTTGATGTGAAACAAACAACCAAAATAAAATGTCCTTTTAAAAGAAATGTCCTTAGCCACTCTAACTCTCAATTCTTAAAACCCAGTGCAATTCCATGGGAAAGTGTAATGGGACAACATTACACCAAAAGCTGTGTTTAACAATATCTTAATATTTTTTATTTTTTCTTAATCTGAGAGTTTACATGCTGCCGATGCTTCTGGTGCCTTTTTATGTTATCAAAATACTTTGCCAGCGCTGATTGTCTCCTCCGTTGTTGTACAACAGTGACACCTAAAGAGATTCTACAGATTAGCAAGTATAAAAAATATTTAAAGATCAAATGTATGTGCTTTATTTCCCTGTCAATCACAAATCTTTTTTGATCGGTTTAATATGAGGCTCAGCTCTTCTACAAATACTCATTATAATTATGTTTTTTTTTATTTGTATATGTATAACACCCGACCTACTATTTACTATGAAGGCCTAAAAGTGCCTAAAAATGGTAAAAACTGCAACATATCTAAGATCATAATAATAATAATAATAATAATAATAATAATAATAATAATAATAATAATAATAATAATAATAATGATATTAATACTACTAATAATAATGTTAGCATTTATGAGTCTGTGAAGTGTGCTGTGATGAATTTTCTTTTTTCTAATTGTCTTTTCTTAATTATTTCATTTTTCATGTTCTTCATTTGTCCATTGTTTCTTTATTGTTCATGTACTTTGCCTTTTAATTTCATTAATTTTTCTTTTTTTTTTTTAATTTTCAATTTGTATTGTATGTATGTATGTGGATTTAATTTAATTTATTTATTGCATTAATGGCCATGTTATTTTTCATTTTGCACTGCATATATAGTTAGCTAAATTTATGGAGCAGTCCATTATTTTCTCTACAAAATTCAGTGGTGAGAAGTAAATGAAATTTGCAACATGTGAGGTTTGGATCAAAAAGCACATTTTCCTTTTTTGTCCTTTATTTATTCATTCATTCATTTATGCTTTACTGAATTTGTAAGATTTATGAGACCAGCGTTTGATTTGATTTGCACTTCTTTTTTCCCTATTAATTAAGATTTTTGTTGTTCTTTCTTTAACCTGTTGAGGCCAATATAACGTACGGACACTGACTCGGCGAGGACGAAGAAGAAAGCCCTACCTTTCCGGTTGTGTAGTAGCCAATCAGGAGTCACATCCTGGAGCAACGCACTGTAACTGTAGTGTGTGGCTCGGAACCGGACAGCTAGTCGGCTAACACACCGACAGAAGGCTAAAAACAAAACACCGTATATTTGTTAGGTTGCCCTGTTTGTTCGCTCTGAACACCACCCGGGTAACCGCCTCACATCGCAGCAGCACACTGCACCATGGTAGGCGTTAAAGTGATCGGGAGCGACCCGGACTTCCAGCCGGAGCTAGCCGCCGCCGGCTCCAGGCTCGCCGTGGTGAAGTTCACAATGGCCGGGTAAGCTCAGGCCCCTCGAGACTTAATCCTTAGTTTCGGGATATGACTGAGAAACATTCAGGGATAGTCGCTTAGCTGCTTTGAGGAGGTGACATGAGCTGCATATTTCTCTCACCTGGAGCGTTTATTGTATTGTAATTACGGCCGGCATGCTAGCGTTATGCTAGCAGTGAGCTAGGCGTTAGCTCACTAGCGCTGCTGCTTACAATGACACGGCAGTATTACAGCAACTTGGCTGCTGAGGTGTGTGAGTGAGCTGGCTGATTAAATAGAATGAGCTCTACTGTAGCATTGTCCTCATGAAAAGCAGAACTACTACCACTAGCATAACAAATGATCTGTTACGTGCGGGTTTTCAGGTCTTTGTGTGATTTTATGTACACTCTGATTGTAAGAGGCTTTGATTGATCTATAGGCCTGTTAAGCTGATGAAAAGACAGCAGATCAATAGTGATGATAATCAGTTTAAAGTATCTAAAGTTAAAGGTTATGTCTTTCGTTTGGGACACATTAAATGATGATAATGCTAGGTTCTTGTCCTGAGGGTAAACTCACGTACCCACAACAGCAGCAAAAAGGTCTAAATGAAAAGTTTAGACCAACATTAAAACTTGTAATTCATTTATTAGTTTACATTCTACTAAAGGTTTTTATGATATTATAATAAATAAAGGAGTAAGTTAAGCTTGTATTAGCTTCACTGAGCAGTGTTATTGTGTGTGTCAGATTTTCATCACACCTTGCAGGACAAGTACTGCAACAATTGATGCACTGATCCATCATGAGACTAGAATTGACTGCTAACCTGCTCTGTCCTTCCTCCTCAGGTGCCGGCCATGCATCAGAATAGCTCCAGCTTTCAACATGTTGAGTAACAAATACCCACAGGTCGTCTTCCTCGAAGTAGATGTTCACGTCTGTCAGGTGAGTCTGATTCACCACGTTGTTGACATCCTGTGCAGTCCTGAAACAAGAAAAATACAGTGCTGTGAAAAAGCACTGTATTTTTTCTCTACAAAATGAGTAAAAATATGAGTAAATACAGCCACCCAAACTTACATAGCCTTGTGTGAAAAAGTAATTGCCCCCTTTATTAAGTGGGATTAGCCACATTTTTTGGAAAGCTGAGTTCATTTTCATTAGCCACACCCAGGCTGAATTACTGTCAGACCTGATGAGTCAAGACATGTAAATAGAACCTGTCTGGCAAAGTGAAGTAAGATAAAAGATCTCAAAAAGCAAGACATCATGCCACAAGCTAAATAAACTCAAGAACTGCTGAGAAACAGAGTCAATGACGTCTGTCAGTCTGAAAAGGATAAAAAGCCACTTCGAAAGCTTTGTGACCCCAGTGAGAGTTGTTATCCACAAATGGAGAAAACCTGGAACAGTGCTGAACTTTCTCAGGAGTGGCCAGCACAGCAAAATTACTCCAGAACACCATCCAAAGAACTTCAGGTTGGCCTTAACTTGCCTTAGTTAAGGTCAGAGTTCTTGATTGAACAATAAGAAAGACTGGGCAAAAATGGCATCTATGGGAGATTTATAAGGACTCATTCTTTTTAACACTCTTTGGTATTCTCCATGGCCAGCTGACGGATCTACAACAACACAAGTAAGAGTAGCCCACAGAGCAGTTGTACCACATACTTTGTGTCGTGTTTTTCAACCCTGAAAGTTTAATTGGGATGTCTCCTGCACTTATGAAGTCACGAGGGCTCAAAAAGGCTACAAAAAAATTTAAAAGGTTCCAAATTTCAGCCCAGATGGGATACATTGGTGGCCTATAAGTCAAACAATTGTCATACTGATGGTTGATTTCTATGGTTTCATGAAATTAATACAACAACAAAAAACAAAAGGGGGAGGGTGTGGGAAGCAGACCAAATTTACTATGAATATTGATTTTCATCTATTAATGGGAAACAAGCTCAAACTTAACTGTGACCTAACTGACAATATTACTGATCGTCCACAATCCCTGAAGTCGTCATCATTATCCTCTGCAGACTGAGTCAGAGCAGCAGAAATGTATGCTTCTGTCGGGGGTTATGAAATAATAGACATGTGTGGTGCCGGTCAATAGTGAGACCCAAACAGGCAAGTTTAGTTGCACTAAAGTCTGATTATATTCTGAATTTTAAATATATATTTTTTCTAATTTCCTCAGGCAACGGCCGCAGCCAACAACATCTCAGCGACACCAACGTTCCTGTTCTTCAGGAACCGGGTGCGGGTCGATCAGTACCAAGGGGCAGACACTGCAGGTCTGGAGGAGAAGATCAAACAGCACACAGAGAACGACCCTGGAAATAGCGAGGACTCCGATATTCCTAAGGGATATGTGAGTGGATAATGTTCCTGATGGCTTTCGATTGCTGATGAGAGGACAGCTGGATTGTCCGCTGGCCATCAGCAGTGTTCAAATAAAGAAATAATCTGTGCATTTATTGCTAGTTGAAGACAGCAGTCACGAAGTTAGGGAAAAGGTCATTAGTCATTGTCTCCTTTAGGGATGTGCTTTTGCTTACGAATGCCAGCTCTGTACGTTCCCCTATATTTACATTTCTCCTGAGTTATTTTACAAAGTTAGAAAAGCTGTTTAAGCTGAGCCTGGTGTAAAGAATGGTTCACAGTCTCTTCCTCACGGTGAGAAATAAAGCTATTTCTCACTGTGATTATTGATCAGTACTCTCCATCAGCATTTGAAAAAGTTGGACCAGTGCATCATGAGCCAACTTGACTACCAATAAAGGTGTGAGTCAATCCAGTTGTCCCATATTTCAGTTTTTTTTTTCAGTGTAAGATATATATTCATTGTGGTATTATTTAGAAAAGCAGCATGTCGGATAGCATTGTTTTTTTTAAAATGAACTTTAATTAAAATAAAATGCCATTAAAGTTCATATTTAATAGTTCTTATGTCAATTTTCATCAAACCCAATAAGACATTCTTACATTTTTTAGTACCCTTTAGGCTTTACTGAGGGTTCTCATCAGTGTTGGTGTGTTATTTGTGGTAGATGGCAGTGGGCCACGCCCCCAAGCAGACAGCATAACATTTTCACTATTTCCAGTGCTGGCAGCTCTTTCCAACAAGGAACTGAAATCACTGCTAAACCACCAGACTATTGACAAAAATGTGTGTTTTACCTCACCTGACACAGGAGCTGTTTCGTCCACTGCTTCCTAAACAAGTTAATTATTTTGTCTTAATGTGTAACTTCTGTGTTTTAATAGTTAAGTTTGAAGAAAAGATAAAGTTATAAAATACAAAGTCCACACAAAAACAGACCAACAAAATGTTATCTGTGATAAAAAGCATTGTTTTGTCAGCTTTCTTTCTTCACAGCGGCTGAACTTTGTCACCTGTTGCCACTTATGACATCAGAAGTTAAGATGTACCTTTAAAGTTTGAGTTAGTGTTCAGATGAATCACCACCACATCATGTCACCATTAATAATACTGTCTAATCTTATCTTGATAATCCACTCATACATTTCAAAAACTAAACATCATCCAGCCATACTCTGTACTAAACCGATGTAAGCACTGATTCAACAGTAATACTCTCTGATTCAGTAAAAAATGATAGAAAAATACCATAAATAGCCCAACTCTGTGTGAAAACACGTGCAAGCTTTGCAACAGATGAATGAAAAGGTTAAACAAATGTGTATGTAAACCTGCTGCAGTGCACACATGAATCCAGCTTCATAAATATCGAGCCGTACACGAAGTTTGAACTGAATAAATGAGTTTGCCTCCTCTGCTGTGTTTCAGATGGACCTCATGCCTTTTGTGAACAAAGCCGGTTGCGAGTGCCTCAACGAGAGCGACGACTGCGGCTTCGACAACTGTTTGATCAAAGACTCATCCTACCTGGAGTCTGACTGCGATGAACAGGTTCGATTTTTCGCTTCATGCGGGAAGTTTAAACATTACAAGTTTAAAGTTCTCACGAAATCAGTACCCCGCTCAGACTGGATGTTATTTCCTCAAAGAAGCTGGTTTCACATTGAGAATGCCTAATAGATGAGTTGTCTCTTAAAAACATGTTTAATTTGTTTGGACCTCTTAAAATGTGACGATACATTTTCAGGGGTTTATCCTCATATAAAATATCTGGGTAATCATGATACTTTTAAAGTGGTGTTCCTGATAATTGTTTTTTCTTATTCTTTCTAATATTTGTCTCCTGAATACTCAAGAGAGAAATTTTTAGCATATGGTTTTAATGACCCTGAATTTAGATTTTTTTCTCTTTATGTTCATGACACTTTTAAACAGGAATGTAAACTAGCTAAAACATATTGTGCGTTTAAAAAATGAAACAAAAATATACAACAAATATCTTCATTTCAGACAACATAACCAGCACGAGAGGCTTTGCTGATTATATTTATTGATTTAACAAATCCCACCCATATCATAATGTCTGAAGCTAACAGACTCGACATTTAGACATTTTCAAACAATACAAAATAAACTGAAACTCTCAGGTTTGTTCAGGAAACTGAAACAAAGCTAAAACTAACTGAAACCCTTAGTCTGCTCTCATTCTGTTTACCTCCTTAATAAACATTGTTATATGTGGAGCATCAACCTGATGGATGTTTTCCTTTTTAAATCTTGTCCAGTTGTTGATAACGATCGCCTTCAATCAGCCTGTGAAGCTCTTCTCTATGAAACTACTGTCCTCAGACTTTGGTGAGTGTTTCTCCTGCTGACATTAATCACAGCCTCTGGAGCATCTGGAGGTGCTGATATGAACTTTGTCAGTTTCCGAATGGTAAAAAAAATCATCTTCTTCCTTCTGTGTCTCATTTTTTCTTTATTTTTCACTCTCTGTCAGCCCAAGCCCCTAAGGTGGTGAAGGTGTTTATCAATCTCCCTCGGTCGATGGGGTTCGACGACGCAGAGCGGAGCGAAGCCACTCAGACTCTGGAGCTGTCTGAGGAAGATTACAAAGAAGACGGTTTGATTCCTCTGCGCTACGTCAAGTTTCAGAACGTACAGAGTGTTACAGTAAGGACCCAACTACCAACAGTACCTCTGAAACATTACTGCAATTAGATCTTAATGCATTAGAAATGTATTTTAAGAAGGTTGTTAATGAGCAGCAGAAGAGGCCGTGATGCAAACGGCAAAAATGCTCAAGCATATACAATAGAAGTAAATCCTGTAGGTGGGGGGAAAAGCTTTTAGAGGTTTATTTGTGGGATAGTCACCAAAATTGTGAGTTATAGGAAAAAGACTTCCCTCTTGGAGGAATTTGGAGAAGTAGCTTGGGAAGGGTCGCCCTATGGATACATTGCACGCTGGCAGAATCAATGAACAGTTAAAGAAAAACATTTTTGTGTGTTTTTGTTGAATTGTTAAATGCATTTTTGTTTTTTCCCCTTCAGTTGTTCATTAAGTCAAACCAAGGAGACGAGGAGACGACAAAAATCAACTACCTGACATTCATAGGCACTCCGGTGCAGGCCACTAACATGAACGATTTCAAAAGGGTGAGGAGCAGCTGCAGCAGCCTGTGCTCATTTGTGTAGAGCAGTGTTTGACACTCACCCATGTTTTGTCCCCACGCAGGTCGTAGGGAAGAAAGGTGAGAGTCACTGAGCAGGAGAACGAAGGGGAGGATGAGGAGGCTGAAGATGCATCCAAGGACTTTCCCCCTCTCTGCCAAAGCTGTCACACACACATGATGCTCACACACAAACACACAGGGCCTCCAACTGTCCTCCTCGAGCTCTGAATGAATGCTCCACCTGTGGAGTCTATAAATCATTTGTATTTTAATTCTGATGGAACCTCTGTAAATAAAACACGATCCTTTTTCAAAGGCACGTGCGTCAGTCTTGATTTCTTTTAGTAGTAGTAACACCACGAAGACATGGCTGCTGGAAGGTTATACTATTATTCACTATTATTGAGTCAGAACAAATGGTATTGGTTTATTGATGCATGACAAGCTGCAACCTGAAAAATGGAAAACAAAATGTGCTTTCAGTTTTATCACCACTCAAACTATTCCTCTCATAGGTATCATCAGCCATGACCTGAAAATCCACTTGCTCTTTCTTCCCGGTGATAAAGTTTCTTGCACTCCGTGTTTCTGAGAGGTGAAATGTCAGTGCTAACTATTTGTTTGGATCAGAACAAATTCTGCTGTTCAATATGTTTGAGTGTTTCTCCTGAAGGACCCGGTGACTTCCCTGTGGACACAACTACTGTATGAACTGTATTAAAGGCTACTGGGATGAAAAGGATCAGACTGAAACCTACAGGTGTCCTCAGTGCAGACAGACCTTCAGTGTAGACAGACAGACAGATTGTATTAAGTTGAGTTGGACAGCACCAGAGCCAGACATGATTCACACCTACTGGCTGAAGAAGCTAACTGCACATGGCAGCACAAACGAACCAGTTGCTGATCATCTGCTAGAAACTGATTTCTGATGTTTCCTTGTGTTTTTATATGTAATGTTTTTACTTATTTTGGTTTGTTGCTTCAAGGCAACACTGTGTGACAAGGGTAGTCAAACACCAAGTTATTCTATAATATGTTTTATTAGTACAACAAGGATGAACAAATAAACAAACAACAAATAAACAATGTAAACATTTCACAGAACAATAAAACACCAAAGTACATCCAACATTTGACCCTAACCCCATGCACGCGCACACATGCACACACACGATGTGTTTCCATCACTTTTGTGGACATTACATTAACTTACATTCATTTCCTGGAGACTTATTCTGAGCCTACCCATCACAAGTCCCTGCCTGAACCTAACCCTGACTCAAGCCTTCACCCTAAAATTTAATGATTTACCTTGCAATTTGTCCCCGTAAAGTAAGCGAGACCTCACAATGTTAGTGTGTAAACAGATTTGTGTCCCCACAACAATAAGTAATACAAGTCACACACACACAATTACTTTACCAACTGACCCCTGACCTCCTAAGTGTCCCTCAAAAAAAAGTAAAGTAAAAGTAAAAAACATTGACTATGATCATATAAATGCACACAAACACATCTCTACACACATATGCTAATGCATTATATTGCCTGAAAAAAATTAGGCTAACTACACAGTGTTGCCTTGAGGCAACAAGTGAAAATTAACAGTTTTACTGTATAAATAAATTTCAAAAAGTAGAACAAACAATCAAATATACTTCTTAACATATTAATGCACAAACAAGTATTTTTATATACATTTATTTCACTATAAACATGTAAAATAGTGATCTTTATCTTACCGCCTAATGGAGATGTCTCATCTTGCAGAAAGGGGTCCTTCCCCCAACTCCCCCAACCAAGTCACCACCTTCAACTCATCATTTTATTGGAAAGAGATGTGCCTCGTAGCATTATTTGAAAAAAAAAAAGTTTGTTTATTTTGAAGGGCCAGTGTGAGGCATGGAAATGTGGTTTGTTGCCTCAGGGCAACGCTAGCAGTAGAGGGATAGTTCATGACAACACGACTCAGTGCCCACACACATGGATACTGAAATGACTGGACACTAGAGGGCTAGAGACAGACAGAGGGGTAGACTCAAACATTACATCGATTTACCATCTATTCATTCTTAAAAAAGCTCTTAAATCCATTTATATCTTTTAATTTATATTGAAATCATATTAAAAATCTGTTCTCAACTAATGCTAATGCCAGGAATTGTTCTTTTAAACAGATTTATATTTAGAAGTTTGCAGTTGTTTACTTATTGTTTTCGCTGTTTAATGTAATTACTAACATGTGCAGATCCCACTGTTTTGTTACTGTTTCCTCCGACGTGCTGATGGAAATACTGTTCAGGTTAGGCAGATTGTGAATGATGTGAGCAGATGCGCAACCTTGCACCGTGCCTCTGACTAAGCGTATCAGAACAAAATCAATAAACGTTATTTGTTGTATGATGGGATGTAAATATGAGGGGGAAAACTCGCTATTTTGTTATCAACCAGTTCAACGGACACTATGTGTCACACTATGTATCTAAAAATGTTGTTGAACAACTTTTAAACTTCAATTAAGTTGTGAAACATGCTCAACAGACTGCATTAAATAAGCTGGATCATGTTCACGGTCTCTCTGAAGAGGACGCCATTACACTGCAAGTTCTTATATATTTAATTATATATTATACTACGATGCAGTTACTTTAGTTTAACCTATCGATAACATTTACATGAATATATAAGTCAAGGTTTACCTGTGTTGAAACGTGAGCACAACACATTTGCATTTCTTCTTCTCCTTTTTTCCCTCTAAGGCTGTGGGCGTTTACGTGGAGCACGTGAAGGCGTCACGTTCGGGTCCGTTTAGCTCTGTCCGCTGCTCCCTGACAGTTGAAGAGGACACACCGAGGCACGAAGCAGCGACAAAGACAAAATGAAGGACGTCAATATTCTGCGGATTCTCGTCATAATCCTGTGTGCGGTGGTTTTTGTTGCCGTTTTAGTCTTTAACGCTTTGGCCGGAGCGGGCAAAGGTAGGTGAAATATCGCTGTTCAAGAAGTGAGTTTCACAGAGCTCGAAAAAGATTTAAAAACATAACTGCAAGACTGTTAAAACTGTACACGGTGGTACATTCTCGGTGTTTTATTTCTGGTTTTAGTTTTCTGCCTTCACAAAAGCTGTGTTTTCATAAGTTTTGTTAACTGTTTACTGCAGCTGTTATGTCACCAACGCATGTTACACAAACCAGTGAGCCGTCATTTCCAGGACTGCGCATTTAGCTGGTACTGCTAACTGGCAGGAGTAACAATAACACAGCTCACAAACTTCCCAGAGTTTGTTATAGTTATGAGAGGGGGCTCAAATTAACCAGTTATTAGTACGAAGTTTATATTATTTTTATCCTAATAAATAGTCTAAGTAAAGTGTAGGAATAGTGACTGTGGTATCCCTCCGCCCACTGGTTCTGCTGGACGGGAAAGATCCAACAGTGATTTATTTATTTATATATATATATATTCAGGGTGTGGCCGAGAAAATGCTCCGCTGGGCTCCCACATGGATAAGACTCATTTCCTTCCTCAGTGAGCTGGCAAATAGTAACAGTGTATCCACTTTTTTCTATTTTAATCACAGTTTTTACTGTGATCAATTAGTTTTATGTAATGATAGATATTAAGTCATTATTTTAGAGATCTTTTAGGAGCAGCAGGCACTGTGATTCATGTAAAAAGTGTAAGAGCTACTCTGCAGCAGAGAAACGGTGAGCTTGAGACAAAGAGGTAGTTTAAAACGCACACGTTAAATTTAAGCCTGCCTTCTAAAATAGAAGTGCATTACATTAATGGAAACGAAAAGAAGTCCTCATAATTAGGACATATTGATGTTTATACCTAGGAGAGGTGACCCTGCATAGGTCACCAGTCCGTCACAGAGAAACGATCGTCCACATTCATGTTGACACCCACAGCCTTGCCTCTTATAGTCACGTCTTTGGACTGTGGGAGGAAAGTGGAGCACCCAGAAGTCACAGTGTTTAGGACAGATTTTGATTTTTTTATGGCAGGAGGTTGTTATGTGTGCACGCATCAAAAGGAGGAACACACGCTTTGTTATATGAATTGAATGCATATGTGTTTGCCAAGCCTTTTTGTGACTGACACATAACTGAACATAATAATCAGCTGCTCCTGAAGTGAATCTCCTCCATCTTGGACTGCAGCAGGCCTCTTGTACTCCTTGTTCTGCTCTCGAACCTCACTGTGGCAGGACATGGCAGCAGCTCTGCATCTGCTTTAAGTTAAGACTAAGACTTAGGAAGTTGTATAAACCTGAACATTGTCTCCCTATTAACCTAAGATCTTTTCCTGTGAGGTACTTTTTAAAAAGTAGGAGAGCCGTTCTCAGAATTCTGTAATGCTTTCAAAATGACGAAGTAAGGGTCAGTTTTTTACTACTTAATAAAGGTCTTTATGTTTGAGTAGTTATAAAGGCTCAAAGGGAACATCTACAAACAAAATGAGGACTTTCTTTAGTTTACTTCGCATTTAAGATGTTGCTAATTTAACAAACATAGTCCCAAAAAGTTGGAACAGGTAAATAAAAGTTTGGAAAAGTAAGTGGTACCAAAAAAAAACAAACTGGAGGAACATTTTGCAACTAACCATTTGATTGGAAACAAGTCTGTAACATGACTGGGTTTCTCAGACGTAAAGATGGGTAGTTCATCAGTCAGTAAGCAGTAACCCTGCTGATCTGAGACATTTCTCTTTAATCCAGCTGAAGTAGTTCTGTTTTTCTGCATTTCCCCCTGTAACATCTAGTCACATCACATCAGTTTTCTTCCATCTTTGTGTTTGCTGCTTTGTTGCCCCTGTAAACAAACCAGCTGGAACTGGAATGCAAACTCCACCAGTGCACATTTGTTTATTCTCTCTCTGTCTGTTTTCCAGGTCCCTTTCATACTTCTACAGGAAATGTATCAGCCCGCTATGAGACAGGCATCACTCCAGCTGGCTGGACCTTCTCCATCTGGGGCGTTCTCTATACCTGGCTCACCCTGATGGTGATTTATATCACTTCATACACATGCAGAGGGTAAGCTATCATCAAAACAGCTGGACTAAATCTAAACACACAGGATGAAATTGATATTTCTCTCTCTGTTAATAGATCCTGGGCTCAGTGTCTGCTGCCCTACGGCTTCCATATTTGCTGGCTCTCCAACATGGTGCTGAACATTATATGGCTCCTGCTGTGGGACGCAGAGTATGTCTTCATTTTATTTACTACTACCTATTCTTATGCTTCTTTTGGCTGCTCCCTTTACGGGTCACCACATCCACCTCTTATCTCACCCTGTCGCCAGAGTCCCTAGATCCATATTCAATATCCTTTATCCAACATATCCATAATCCTTCTTCTATAAATGTCCTTGTCTCTCTATATTTGTCTCCAAAGTGCTTGACTGCCTATTCAGTCTTCACCCTCTACATAGCTGCCTTCACTTCCTCCCTACTAAATATGCATTCATGAATCACTAACTTTCCATCTGTTCTCTTCTCTCTCTCTTATTTTCTTCATTTATGCACTCCTCAGAGTACTTTTCCATCTTCTCACAACATTCACTTCACTCATTAGTACATTTCCATCTCTATCCTTAATCACCCTAGTCAGAGATTGAGCTGGAAAGGATGTGCAGCAGGTTACCGCTCAGAGTCTCCTGTGCTCTTGTCTTTGCTTCTCTTTCAATTTGTCTCTTGCACACACCGTATATCTGCCATAACCCGATTGATCTAGGATTTTTTTGTTAGACAAATATCAATATTTTGTGATTTTAAAAATCCAATGAGTCCTTACCTTAATATGATGACAATACAGGTGTGATCTTGTGTTGTCGCTGCACTAAGTCATAGATTACTCATTTCCACACTGCCTGAGTCTGCTTGGAGCAGCTAGCTGTTGTGTTTGTGGCATTCCTAACAGGGAAGTTGCAGAGTGTGGTGAACAAACTCATAACACTCATAATGTAGTTGAACTTTTGTGTCTCTTGTCTCGCCTTTACTTTTAAGATGCTCATATATGCCATTACTGATTTATTGTTGGATGGCTAATATCAGCTGATACATTGTCTGCTATTTACAAGAGCTCCAGCCCATCCAGTATGAATATCTTATTCTACATATTTGATTTAGCACTGCATGTCTTTCCTAATGTACCTCAGCAGTTATCCATTTGTGGCTTTTGGCTCCACCCTGGCTGGGTTCTGCTTACTAGGAGTTTAATTTGTTTTTACTATTTTTCTGCAGCACAGCACAAAATTGAAAACTTCAAGACTGTTAAATTATACATGTGGTCGTATCAGAAACATAATAAGAAGGAATGGACCCTGGAGTTAAAGTTTAGTTAAAGAGAAAAAGGTTTAGCAAGAGCAGCACATGGTTTAAATTGTTCCACGAGCTTCATGAGGTCGTAAACTGGAGCTTTTTCAACATTCCTGAAGTAGTTCTCACATATGCTGAACACTTGTTTTTTCTCACTTGTGCGTCTCTCTGCACTCAAGTTCATCTGATACACTCTCATCACCCTGCTGGTGGGTTAGACCTCGCAGGTGTGTTTTGGCTCGTTGTGCTCTTGGTTCCAGACCAGGTGTGTCTGTGAAGACTGGAATAAATTCCACATGTGTTACTAGCAGAGCACGAGCACTTGTAGGACGAGCTGTTCATCCAGACTGAGTCATGCAAATAACTGGAACTCGTTTGAGCCAGAACTGAAGTTATATCTTTGATGATGGCTCCAAAACAGTGGTTCCTCTGTATCGGACTTTGTAACACTTGGCAACCAAACAAAAATTCAGACAGGACAATTTAGGATGATCATCCTATACTGTGAATACTAACAAAACAATAGTCAGTGCAGTGCAGCATGAAATGATGTGCTGTTCCAGCCACCATGGAGAAGAAAACATAATAAATAGTTCTCACGTTTCTTAGTTCTCATGTGGCACAGCGGTACTTGTAATAAACATACAATACTGACAAAAGCCTTTTGCACAGTACACATGCATCTACCCCTTCAGTTGACTCATCCACTGTTTGCTGAAGCCTCATCAGAAATGGTCTCAGTGGAAAAGTGGCTGCCAAGAAGCCATTCTTATGAAAGGAAGAGAAGGATGACATATGCCAGATTTCACAAGAACTAGACTGAACTGGTCTGATGGAGTGGTGAATCCAAATCCAAACTTGTATCCAAGTTTTTGGTTCAGCTCATTATCAATATGTATGGAGGAGGACAGGAGAGAGGTATAACAATGAGTGTGTACAGCCACCTGTAATCTCTATTATGGTTTGGGGCTCCATTTAAGCCGGTGGTGCTGGGAATCTTTTCCAAATTGATGGAATTGTGAACGTAGAAATGTGTTCACAATGTGCAGATTTTGATCCATCAAGTAATACCATCCAAAAAAATCATGTCATTGGCAACGACTTGATTTTTCATCATGGAAAGAATCTGAAACACACTCCCAGTAGATTAAAAACATACCTGAATAGGAAAAACACACAGATTGGCCTGCCTAGAGCCTGGATGTCAACATTACTGAAGCAGTGTGGAATCATCTGGACAGAGAACAGAACAAAAGGCAGAAACATCCAAAGAGATTTGAGTGTCCTTAAACATGAAGATTAAAGATGGCCAATGGCCATAACAGACATTGCCTTTAAGGCTCATTAGAAATGTACAGACTGTATGCATGCATGTTTCAATAAATCACCACACTTAGTGATTAAGATTTATTATGGATGTGCAAAGAATCATACTGATAGCTGTGCCAAAGTATGCTAAATATCAAGGTGACTATGCATATCTGCAGAAAGGCAAATAAATATCCTTTGAGATCTTTGTGAATGGAAGCATTTATGTTAGTTTGTGAATGAGTAGTGCATGAAATAAGAATGACCAAAATGCAGTATAGATAATATGAATATGCAAATAATGAACATGCAATTATGTACTGAAAGCTCAGTTTGCCTGAAAGTCACTGTGGTAAATTATGTTCAGTCACTACAATGCGGACACACCATTTAGTTAATAACAAAAGGAATTGTTGCCCGTTTGTCAGCTCTGTCTCTCTGATGTCTGACCTTGTGACTTAATAATCTGTACTTTATTAATCACATTCACTCAGTTAAGCAGTGGGCAGCCACCAATCCAGTGCCTGGGGAGCAGTGTGTAGGGACAGCACCTTGCTCAGGGTAGCCGTTCAGTGGACTTGAACTCCCAACCTTCTGATCATGGGGTCACCGCTCTACCTACAGAGCCATTTCTGCCCCCTATTTATTGCATTCATTGTTTCTTTCTGTTTCTCTGTCTTCCAGGATGGTTCTGGCGTCTTTGGTCGTTTTAATCCTGATAGCGGTTTCCGGCTACAGCGCTCTGTTCTTCTGTTGCTTTGCCACAGATTACTATGGACTCTGGTTACAGACATACCATCGCAAAGACCTGACCTTTCTCAGAGTACTGGTAGGACACAGTCAGTGTGAAAATTTCTTTGATTTTTGCATATTCGTCACACTTTAGTGTTTCAGATCATCAGACAAATGTTTATATTAAAATACCCATGGCAAATATGTTTTTAAAAAAAAGAAATTAGGAAGGGGGCAAATACTTGTTAGACGAGTGTCAGCTCTGTCCCCAAAAGGCAATAGTAAGATATACTGTTTGTCTCATTTTCTTTTTTTCAGGTCCAAAATGGTTTGGCTGCCTACGCTACATGGACTTCTATCGCCTCTCTGATCAATTTCTCTGTAGTTCTCCACCTGTGGGGTGTGGGTAAGAGCACGGCAGCAACTGCGTCACTGTGCATCCTGTTTGCAGAGGTGGTGGCATGGTAAGCTCTGATTGGATGAGGTTCAGGCACAGGGATGTGGGAGCTAACAAGAAATTACCTTGAAGATAATTTCTATGATCAGGGAGACAGAAGACAGTCAAATATAGATTCACCAGTTAAATCTGATTTTTTTTTTTTTTTTTTTTTTTTTTTTTTTTTTAAACGAAAGCAAAGGTTTGCTTTGCCCTAAAATTCACCCTTAAGAAGCCACTTAAATTATGTGATCTCCCTCCATCTTTTGTGACTCTAAAAAACCCAAAACACTGGTGTAAGAACGACACACATAACTGAATAAAAGTCTGTGAGAGAATCTCCAAACAGTTTGTTTCAACAGTAAACAGAAACACTTATATATAAAAATTATGAATTAACCACTTACTAATGCTTAATAGTGTGACATTATTATAGTGCTACACAGTAAACTTGTAATGCATTCTTTTTCTTTTTTTCTGTTTGGATTTCACTGATCATTGGCCGGTGCATAGATGGATAATATGAGCCAGTTTGGTTTAGCGTTTTTAGAATTTACAAAGTAAAGACGTTTTGCAGTCCATATTGAGCTTTCTTATAACAGCAGCGATAGTAGGTGAGGTGAAATGTTGTGTGAGCACTGTGCTTCAGTCTCAGCTGTTTGATGATGGCAGGTTCATTCTGGAGAACTGGGTGCTGGACCGCTGGGTGCGCAACATCCTCACAATCTACCCGGTGGTGATCGTGGCTCTGGTCGGAAACGTCTACAAGCACTTCAACCCAGCTGATCCCACTCCAAACGGCATCTTTATGGGTGAGTTCAGCAATACTTATTTATCAATAATGATTATTAATGAGCCAGTATTTTTTGTTTTGTTTGGTTTGGGGTTTCTGTTCCATTTGAATGTTATACGGGTGTTTCATGCATGGAAAAGCTGCTTTCTCCACTGAAATGCTGCTTATGAACTACTAGAAATGTGTAAACTTTATAAAATAGTGAATCTGTTTTTGTCACCCCTGAAACACAAATATAATAAACTTGTGTCACAAGAATCATCAGTTTATTCAGTGAACAGAGGCAGAGAGGAGTTCAGTTAATTTAATGTCCAGCCTTGGCCAACCTAACCACCAGCTGCCCTGCTTGTTTTCTCTCTGCAGTTGTGCTGTTGGTCGTGGCGTGCATCCTTTTCGTGTCCAGATTCTTCACGGTGCTCTGGAGGAACAAGTGGCGCCCCCTCCACTCCCCGGGCTCAGCACGGCTGATGGTGTCACCCCTCGACGGCAGGACGTTCAGAGTCCTTTCCTAAACGAAACTCGTGCCTCCCCAGACCCACTGAGTTACATGTTCACACCACCTCCACAGTCATGTTTGAAGGTAGATCTAAATGTTAAACAGAGTTTATCTGTCAGCATGGGGAACAAATGTATTTCTTCAGTGGAAGAAAGAGTCTGCACGGGAAGGCAGGAAACCCACAAATCTTTTCTATCTGTTCTTCAGCTGTACTGAAGAAAATAGAAAATAGAAATACCGTCTTTAAAATACTTTAAATTCTTTTAAAAACTACTACAACTATTTAATACACTGCTCAATTTTATCTTAATGTACTTTATTCATGTATTTCAGTGTTCCCCACTCACACACTTTAGTTTGCAGGTTTATTAGTGGCTCCCGCAGTATATTTGGCAGCTCATTTTTGATTTCTCTTTTGTTTTTGTTTTTTATCCATCTGAGACACTGAGACAAGTTCACACTCCATGACTTCATGATCTCTGTGCTCTTATTTTGAAAGTTCGATCACTGCTAAATAGGGATGGGTACCGGTATGGCACCGGTTCTGACATAAACGGTAGTAACCAGACCGAAAAGCAGCGCACATTTTGGTGCTTTTTTTTTTTTTTTCCTGAGATGTCATACACTTTAGATTCTAGCCAATCATTTGACCTTTGCAAGGATAGTAGGTGGGCCCAGGTATGTACATTCTTTTAGAGCTCTGCTCTAAAAGAACGTACATAATGCCCAAGGCGAAGCGGTCAAAAGTCTGGCTGTACTTCACAGCAAAAGATGCAAACTCAGCAGCCTGCAACAAGTGCTTTAAGGTGATACTGTGCAAAGGAGGTAACACCTTGAATCTGATGAAACTCCTGGCAACGCATAGCGTTTTTTTAAAAGCCGAGAAATGCACCGTATTTGATAGCTTGCTGCAAGACCTCACACCGAGCACATCTACTGCGGGTGTGCTGCCTGTTATCAGACCCGGAATTAGCAACATCCCCCAAGAACCCGAAGAGTAGAGTCCTGGCCCCTAGCCCTGCCAGTGTAGCAGAAATGAGGACGGGGGATGATGGCAGCAGCAGCCGTTCTTCTCTGCGTGAGTAGCTTAATGTTATTCGTGTGTAATTTACGTTGAGTAGGCTAACCACGTTATTAAATTAATGCACGTAAGGTGAACTAGCAAACACCGTTGTAGTTACATGCGGCTGTCTTCTTGTTTGATAGAGTGATACCATATATGCCCTATAGCTGCAGAAAAGGCTAACATTGTTATCTTTTTACAAAAAAAACAGCTAAACATGAGAGGTTTTAGGACAAAGTTTGTGTTTTCCATTGTTTAAGCATCGGTTCCAACCAAAGGAGGTATGGTGTATCAACAGCAAAGGCTAACTTGGTTATCATTTTGCAGGAAAAAAAGAGACTGCTAAAAATAAAAACATAAGAGGTTTTTGGACAAAGTGTGTGTTCTCCATTCTTTAAGCACCGGTTTGAGCATCGTTTAAGCACTGGCACCGTTTCAAAAGTACCGGTTTGGCGCCGGTATCGGATTAAACCTAGACGATACCCATCCCTACTGCTAATCAGCTGGCTCGCTGCACAGTTTACTGTTGTGGTGATGCTCAGTGTCGTTCGGCTGTTTGCCCTGACAGATTCTGGTCCTGAAATCAGGACGAGAAACTCCAACTCCAGCTTCTTGGACTGCAGATAGTTGATATTAGCTGGGTATCATGAACCTTTTTTTTTTTTTTAATTTAAAATAAATAAATAAAATTGTAGTCATACCAGAATGCCAAAACACCCGGCCAAAAATACTAAATGTGTGGGAAAAACTTCATTGCATTAGATTCATGTTTTATATTCTAAGACTGTTTGTTATTGCACTTGTATTTGCTTTTGTACATGTATATCCATGCTGTGGCACTAAACCTCACTGTACAGTATGATGACGTTTGACAGTGGAACTTGACTAACTCTTACTGAAGCACTTACAGTTTTGTTGACCTTGAACGTTGAAATAAATAAATGAATGCAGCCTCTCTTGTCTCCTGACTCTGTCAGGGCATGTAGAATCAGGCTCAGCAGGGCTTTATGTTCTTTGTATTCGGCTGCTCCTGTCTGATCCACTCAGCTTGATCCACATGCGTTTTCCTTGGTGCTTAGAATGTTTTTCACTATTAACACATCCACATTTGATTCATACACTCAGGTCTGTGAGTAGAGTCTGTTTATGATTGGCTGCGCTGTGATCCCAGTGAGGCCCTGATTTAGTGGGCGGGGGGTAAGATTTAAGATACTGAGTGAATCTTTCCAACAACGCTCCGTCTCCTGGTAACTCCTGTGTTATTATGTTGTCTGGCTGATATTGTATGGTAAGACTTACCATACAATATCAGCCAGACAACACTTACCAGGTAAGTGTATTGCTGGTTTAGTTGGTGTAACCTTCTGTTTCTCATCAGGAAAGAAAACCATGTTGTTTTTAATTCCAGCGTAAAGTTTTTACAAATACTTGAACCAGCTCGACTGACTCTGCATGTGTGAAACATGTCTGGTTCAGTCCCTGTGGGTGACATCTCTGCCAATCTCTCATAAGGGATTTCCTGTGTTTTGTACTTTGGCAGTAGCCACAGCCATTGTCACATCCTCCAATTATTAAAAAGGTTGGAGATAAAATGCCTCTCCACCAGCCTTTCCTGAAGTTGTCTTCCAAAACCTGATTTTGAAGTCCCCCCTTCTTCAGAACAAATCCACTTTCACAGCACACACTTGTGCCCCACACAGGCCTCAGTATAACTGTCTGCACTCTGAGCAGCTGTGGAGTTCTTTGAATGCAGCTCCTGTATTCGTTAGTCTGCTTTCAAATATCAAGCAGAATATTGTGATTGCCTCAACCTAAACCCATGTGTATGAAGGGAATACAGAGCTGAGGAATAATTCATTCAAACCAGTTAACAACTGCCATCTCAATGGCAAAGACCCCAAAACTATTAGAGAGAGACCTCCAATGCTCAGACTATAATGTTAACAGGGAAAGGAAGAATTCCTTTTTAACAGGAAGAGGCCTCCTTGGCATCAGGATCAGGGAGGTGCTGCCACCTGCTGGAAGTGGTTCAGGTTTGAAGGGAAAAGAAAAGAGAAAACAGGAGCCTTAACCACACCAACCCTGACTGTAAGCTTTCACACACATGAAAAAACAAAAAACAAAACATTGATGTTGACATTATACATTTAAATGTTGATTGTGTAAACTCAGTTTTTAAACCGTGTCACCTCTCTGTGGTATGTTCGATGCTCACCTCTTCTTCAGCTTTCCTGCTCTTTTGGTATCTCGTCAATCTGCTGCAGTCTGGAGACGTGAACCCAGTGTGGGAACTAAAACTGTCACCATGATACAACATACCAGCTTGCATATGACTGCTTCATTGACATCATGGTTTTATACAGCTGCTTCAAATAAAGACAAAATAAGAGGTTTGACAAAGTTGAAGAAGTCAAACTTCACTGATTGCTTATTTTACATCCTTCTGTGAAATACAGACTAACACACCTGACTTCAACCTTTAGGTCGTGGACAGTGTCTGACATTTATATTATTTTACTATAAATTATTGTAAATAATTTTAAAAAGGTCCGTTTATCGAGTGACAGGAGCAGGGCACCAAAAGTGGGTTCACTGTGAGACAAGGAGTTGTAGGACATGAGTGTGCTTGTTTGATACAGTGACTCATCAGTCTGTGAGGACCTGTGATTCATGCTTACAGACAATACAGTTGTTCCGTCGTTACTTTAACGAGGCTAAATCTGTTTGGGCTTGTGGCAGCCAAGCTGAAGAAGATGAGCGTTTATAGCATGAAGTTACATAAATGTGTTCGTCCCACGACCTCTGACCGCAGGTGCTCGTTGTTGTTCCTGATGCTGATCTAAAGCTGGAATGATGTGTGTTTGCTCCGGTACAACATGGCAGTAAGAGACAAGGAAATAACAGTTAACTAAAAGTGGATGTGAAAAAATAAAATAAAATAAAAATAGAGAAAAGATCCTTAGTTCTGGTATTTGTTAATTTGGTGAGACGTTAATGTCTAACGGCCTGCGAGTCAATTGCTTTCTAAAAGTTCTGTTTGTATTGTAATATCTATACTTACTTGCCCCTGTGTGACACCCAAACTCAGGCCAGTCACCCTCCAGTGTCAGCTCTTGGTTAAGTGTGGGACAGTTTTAGTGATAAATAAATCCAGATCACACAGACAAACACTGATTTGGATTTTTAACTCCAAAGGAAAAGCTCAGAATCAGAGATTAGATTACAATATTACTGCCCGATGAGACTGGATAGAAACACACTGATTGACTGACTTTCCATGTTTTGATACATGAAAGGTTTTGGTTGCTTAACATTATTATTTATTTTTAGTGTATTGTGTATATCATTTAATCTGGCAGACTTCAGCATTATCCAGTTTATTTTTAAAGCCCTGCTAATAATGCAACTTAATCTGTAAACAAGTTAAAGATTTCCTAGTGTATGTACACTCACCTACAACTTTTTTTAGGCACACCTGATCAACTGCTCATTAATGCAAATATCTACCACATGGCAGCAACTCAATGTATTTAGGCATGTAGACATGGTCAAGGAAGCCTCCTGAAACTCAAACCGAGCATCAGAATGGGGATGAAAGGTGTTTGAAGTGACTTTGAACATGTCTGTTGGTGCCAGACGAGCTGATTTGATCTCATAGGGTTTTCCAGGATTTGCAGAGAATGATGCTGTAACTAAGAACAGGAAACTACTGTTCACACAGGTTCACTGAAACTGAACAGCTGAATGTTGCCTGGTCTGACGAGTCCAGATTTCTGGGGGTAGCAATATGATGTAAACAACATGAAGGCATGGATCCATCCTGCCTTGTATCAACAGCTCAGGCTGCAGGTGGTGGTGATGGTGTGGGGAATGTTTTCTTGGCACATTTTTTTATGAACTGAGCATCATTTAACTGTCACAGCCTACCTATGGGCAGAGTATTGTTGCTGCCCATCGCCATCCCAGTATGGCCACACTGCACCCACCGTTTGATGATTGCTTCCACCAAGATAACGCGCCCTGTCAAAAAACTCAAACTAGTTTCTCAAACATGGCAATGAGCTGACTGTACTCACATGGACTCCACGGTCACCAGATCTCAGACCTTTATGATGTGGTAAAAGGGAGATTCACATCAGAGTTGTGCAGCTGACAAATCTGAAACAACTCTGTGACACCATCATGTCAATATGGACCAAAATCTCTGAAGCATGTTTCCAGCACAGCGCTGGACAAATAGAGAAAACTTGATTGAAACTGGAAACTAAATAATTTTGAGTAAAATCAGCAAACACTGTATCAGGTAGGAGCTAAAAAGAAAAAAAACACATGCTCCACAGGTCCTGGTCGTTTTCTCTCATTTACTGGATTTTAGGATAAATACGTCTCATAATTTCTAGATGTTTTAGAAACACTGCCTTTGTTAACGATTTGCTAGACAATAAAACACTGGCCATACGAGACAATCAAATAAAAGTTATTTAAACTAAAATACTGTTTTGAAGCACTTTACCTTACTCTCCATGGATGAAATATTCCCAATAAAAACATCAGCAGACAAGAAGCTGTTATGGCGTCACATGACATTAAGTTTTAGTTTTGAGATGTTTTACAAATACATACAACATACAATATAGAAATGAATTGAATATTGCAATGAATTATCATTATTTTGTTTAATAAACATTCTGATAAATGGTGCAAATAACCCCAAAAACTTGACACAATCAGAAAGATACATTTTCAGTTTCTATTTAGTCAGTTATTGCAAACAATATCAGAAGTCTGTCACAAATCAAGAAAAGATTTAGAAATAATATTTATTATCTTTAGAGAAATGAAGATTTCAATAAAAACTGAGTTTTTATTGTATAAAATGTCTGTGCTATCTTCTAACAATGAACTGATGAACGATCACTTGTCTGTTTTTCCTAGGCCACTTCTTATAATAAAAAGTATAAAACAAAGACATTTTACCTTCAAGTGAGTATCTTGGTTTATGGAGCTTCTTTACTTTTTTTTGCATATGATAACGATTTTATGACTTTTATCATTTTTAACTTAAAATCTCACAGATTTCAGCGCTACCACCGTATACACTGAGCCCAACCAGGAGTGGGCACCTAGTCTGGACTCTGTGGAGGAGAGTCATGATTCGAGTGCTTTCAGAGACGCTGTAGAAGGACAGAAAAGTGTAATTATATGAATCCTTTTTAAAATGATTCAGGAACACTCCAATTCTCGAGGACTGTGGACCTTTAATGAAAGTGCTGCTGCCTGAATTTCTGAATGTATAACTGCCACTGAAACACTCCAATGCCCATGAAATTTTATTGTTTCCAAAAGCACTCTCTTTTCCTGATCTGCTTACACTGCTGTAAGCTAATGCTATAAAGACATCATCCCCGCTCCACTCCACCTCCCAGTAACAAGATGTTGTGAAACTCTCTCTGCTCAACACCTGAGGCCAGTCAGTGAATCTGTCAGTGTGATCATAGCGCCTGATTGTCTGAGTATGACTATATTTTGCTTTTAAGCCAGGCCCAAGCACAACACGCTGGTGTGCTGTGTTTGGGTTAAATGTGATTTCACATTTATATTTTAAGAATTCAGCTCTGGTCTTGGGCTCTGACTCAAAGTATGAAACATCACCTTGAGTTTCTTTCACAGCAGTTATGGTCCATTCAACATTGTCCTGCAGTTTCTCTCTGGTCTCTGACACAGCTGCTGCCACATCCTCGGTGAAGCTCTCAGGATGAATATTGATGCTGGCTGAGTCTGGAGCTTCACTGAGACGTGACAGCAAGGTGTAGTTGTGTAGAAACTGGGTGGGGTCCTCTGTGTGAGAGAGCTGCTCCAGCTCAGCTTTTCTCCTCCTCAGCTGCAGGACCTTCACACTTTTCTCTTTCTCTTTAATTTTCCTCTCGATGTCCATCTCTCTCTCTTTGAGCTCTCTCTGCTTCTCGCTCATTTCTGCTGCAGTTGAAACTGTGTCGTGGCCTTTATGTTCATCCATGGAGCACAGATAACAGATACACTGCTGATCAGTGCGGCAGAAGATCTTCATCACCTCATTGTGGCGAGGGCACATGATCTCCTGGAGCTTCTGGGAGGGGTCCACCAGCTTGTGTTTCTTAAAGGCAGAGGATTCATAGTGAGGCTGGAGGTGCTGCTCACAGTAAGAGACCAGACACTGCAGACAGGACTTGACAGCTTTCAGCTTTGTCTCAGTGCAGAAATCACAGCTCACATCTTCATGTTCAGCATGACAGAGATCAGCTTTAGCAGCTTGGTTAGGTTAGGTGAGGTTTCTCAGGAGGCAGTGGATGCTTGTAAGAAAGAATGCCAACAGAGAGGACCTTATACCTGTGATGAAACCGTTTTCAGCTTGTGTTGCCTTATAATGTCAGAGAACTTCTTACTTCCACCAAGCACAGCAGATGAATCCATTGAACTGTATCTCTTCCTGAGAGCCTATATACTGAAGGTACGGTGGCTAGTGATGTGCGGATCGATCCTGAAATATCGATTCCTCTGATACCAATCATTTATGTTCCAGAATCGATTCTCACATTAAAATATCGATATATTAGTAATTTGGGGTAAATTTGTAGTTTATCATTAACAGGAACACAGTGGAAAGAAACTAACATTCGGATTGTCTACATTCAAAGGAACTACTTCCTCTTCCGCCTTTCATAGTCATGTGTGAAATACGGCTGTATAAATGTCTCGCAGCCGCTGGCGTGCGTGCTCGCAACAATGGCTGAGCGTAATTGAGTCATGTGTGAACGTATTTTACCTCCATAAACAGCTGAGACGTGGTTTGCGATACATGTGGCAAAAAAGTGAGGTGTTGTGGCCATACTCGCCAACCTCGAGACCTCAGAATTAGGGAGACATTCAAAAGGGCTGTTGGGGGTGGTGGTAAATACATTTTACAGGGTTTATTTATCGGATAAAATACGTTAAATGTCACCGTTATTATTGCCCGGCCTGGAAACAGCGGGGGTGTCCAAATTCAGAGGCTGCTTCCACCTGAGGACCCGGTCTTTGCGGTCTAAACAAAGCCGGGTAGTACGTCACGAGCTCCCTCGGTGGAGTGAAACTCTGCCGTCTGCTCCTTGCTATCTAATTTATAACCGGGCGCTGACGTAAACTCTCGACCGTCTCACACTTTGTTTAATTAGTTTTCTGTTTAACGTTTATTCAGCTGTGTGAAAACCCCGCAGGAACCCTCCCGAGGGATTAATAAAGTTACATTTAATTTAATTTAATCTAATCCAATAACTTTAATCTCAGCCAAACCGATTTACTCACGAACAAATAAAACACTGAAAAAGCCAAACAATAACATTTTTAAGTTATCAAAGTGACTTGTATATCATGTTTAACCCGAGTAGTGAAAGACCGCGGGGGTTTGAAGACGATGTGTCGGTCGGCTCAGATATTTGAAGTTTACACAGCTACATTCTCACCTGAAAATATGTTAAAAGTTTTTTTGCGACCCAGAAAGAGAAATAAGAGTAATATTAAAACTAACTAGAATTGGCTGGGCCGCGCTATGAATTCTGCGATATGGTTTTTCAATTTTGTTGTCCGGGTGGAAAATCGGGAGAAATTCGGGAGAATTGTGGCTCCGGGAGATTTTCGGGAGGGGCGGAAAAATCGGGAGGGTTGGCATGTATGGTTGTGGCAACATCATTAACCTTGTCAAACACCTCAGTATAAATCACATCACAGAATATGACAAGAGTATGTTGAGGCGAACTGAAGAGGAGGAGAGCGACAGGTGCTGCTAGGGCGAGACAGACGTCTCTCACGGAGTCCTTTAGTGCTGCAGGCAGGCAAGGTGTTCAAATAGCGCACAACTTCAGTTTTTTTATTTCTATATGATGAACTCTGCATTATTAAGTGATAAGAACAAGTAATCTGATGTCCTGTAATCATTATGATGCTATAATTTGAGATACAATAAATAAAATAAGTTTTTGTACAAAGTATCGGATCAGTATTGTCGATACCACCCTGAATATTACTTGGTATCGGATTGGAAAGGAAATCAGTGGTATCGCACATCACTAACGGTGGCCCTGAGAGGCCAAACGGACTGCAACTTCAGAAAACACTTGCAAAAACAAAAATGCTGCAAAAAGAAAAACACTTGCAAAACGAAAAATGCTGCAAAAAGAAAAATGCTGCAAAAAGAAAAACGCTGCAAAAAGAAAAATGCTGCAAAAAGAAAAATGCTGCAAAAAGAAAAACACTTGCAAAAAGAAAAATGCTGCAAAAAGAAAAACGCTGCAAAAAGAAAAACGCTGCAAAAAGAAAAACACTTGCAAAAAGAAAAATGCTGCAAAAAGAAAAACGCTGCAAAAGCACACACAACACAACGGAAATAGGAAAAAAGACAACGGAAATGTTTCTGGGGAGACAATAACCGGACGGACCAGTTGCACGAACCAAAACATGCTAACAAGTGCACTGGGACTGGGAGACACTTCAAAGAAGTGGAGCGGCCAAAGAGTAAACTTTCAAAAGTAAGTTCTGAATATTATGTCACTTATTTATGTGCAAATGTTTAATAATGAGGAACATTAAAACATTACTGTTGGCCACATGTCGGCAAAGTTATGTGACATTAGCGATGTTTTTACTTGCAGCATTTACTTTGTTTTAAAGCCTTTACTTTATACGCCGTTAGATAGTCGACCTTAATCTTACAGAGAATCTGATGATTTTGTGGATAATTAAAGTCAGTCATATATCCACAAACACAACAGGCTGAAAGTCAGTGATGCTGCTCGGTTTGCAGTCCTGAATATCACGGCACAAGCAGGATTCACTGCACTGTTAATGTTAGCTATGTTATATTGCTGCCTCTGTTCGGTGGTGTCGAGCCAAACGGACTTTAACGTGTGTTTGAATGAGCTGACGGTTCACTCGTTAAGCTGAAAGAAAGATGCTTTAATCACAGGAGTCACACATGTGTCCACTGTACCATCTGGGAACTCTTCTTGTTTAGCACTCGTAATAACACAAACACTAAATCCTCCTGTTTGTAGCAGTGTATACACCTGAGACTGTCACCTGTATGTCTGTCCTGCACTCTCTCTCTGTTTCTTTCTCTCTGATTGTGGAATAAAAGTATGAACATTTATTTATAAGTTACACTTGTGTTTGAATCCTGCAGCTTAATCACACATTTGATTTCCATGTGTGACAACTGCAAGTGTCCAGAGTGAGGACAGACTGAGGGACCCACTGCTGCACATCATCTGTGAGGCTTTGCACCCCTGATGATCCACCAGGACAAACTCAGCAGTGTGTGAGGAAGAGGAGGAGGAAGAGCCAGCAGCAGCTGACAGATGGAGAGAATAGACAGACTGTTCCCTGTTTGTGAAGGACTGCTAGGAAAGTTTAAAATAAATAATTGTCTGTCCTGAATCAGTCTTATTAGGTAATGTTCAAATAATTTTATCATCCCAGTGTTTTCAGTGTGGGAGAAAGTACTCAGGGCCTTCAAGTTACACACTATGAAAGGCAGCAACAAGTTTAATGTTCAGAAACCTAAAGTATGTATCAGCAGCAGAATGGAGCTAAAAATAAATGTTTGTTTCAGTTCTATGAAGCTTTGAGTATTTTGGATTAGTAGTACTGCTGTGTTTGTTGCATCATATTGCTGTAATTGTTTATATGCTTTATATATTCTGAGGTAAGTTGATCTATAGTGTTACATCATATTCTATAAGGATGTTATGTGTTTGGATACTTTCTGCCCAGTTTGACCCATTTAGCAGAAGTCAGCCTGTTTAAGGCTCTGATATCTATTCTGTATGACTTAAAGCAGTTATGACATGGTCTGATTTTCTCACCCAATAAAGGAATATTCAATATATCAGTCTACTCTTCATTTTATCAGAAACAGTTATCACAGCTCGTACATTTTCTTTTTACACATGTATGTAAGCATTGAGCCAAATTTAGTAATGCCAACATACTGAAGGAACAACATTTGTCTCTTATATATGATACACCTATATATGCACTGTCAAAGATACTTGAGTGTCTTTGAGTGAAGATTTAAGGTGATAGGACATATAAATAGCTGCAACTTGAATCTTTACTGAAGCTCAGTGTTTGGCACAGAGTTCATGTTCACTGCTGTAATAACTAATAATTATTAATATAATATTAGCCATATTATATTTACATTACCAAAGTGAGATTACTTTAGTCTCATGAACAACATTAGCTAATTGTTATTTACTAGCTAATCTTAAATGACTGTTCAGTACAGAAATGAAGCCCAAAAATCATGTTTTACAGTCCTGTGGTCTCAGCCTCAGATACTTATCAAATCACACAGAGCTCTTGTAGAAACAAATGTACAAAATATGTTCTCCTTCATTTCTGTCAAACAAAGCTGTATGAAACGTTTCCAGCTGTTAGTATCATGGTTGCTAGGCAACCTGGGCAGCGCGACGGAGGCTAGACCGTCCCATCTCACAAGCCTACAAGCCTCACACTTCCGGCCTCAGCGGTCTTTGAGTACGCGGCCCTTGAGGACCGTTGAGGCTGCGTACTTTAAGGCTGCAGACCCTGAATTGGGAAACAGCCATACATAGGCTGTATCCCAATTCAGGGACTGTTTCCCAAGTAAAGATTCAAGTTGCAGCTATTTATATGTCCTATCACCTTAAATCTTCACTCAAAGACACTCAAGTATCTTTGACAGTGTATATATAGATGTATTATATATAAGAGACAAATGTTGTTCCTTCAGTATGTTGGCATTACTAAATTTGGCTCAATGCTTACATATATGTGTAAAAAGAAAATGTACGAGCTGTGATAACTGTTTCTGATAAAATGAAGAGTAGACTGATATATTAAATATTCCTTTATTGGGTGAGAAAATCAGACCATGTCATAACTGCTTTAAATAATAATAATATATAAAGCAAATAAACAATTACAGCAATATGATGCAACAAACACAGCAGTGCTACTAATCCAAAATACTCAAAGCTTCGTAGAACTGAAACAAACATTTATTTTTAGGTCCATTCTGCTGCTGATACATACTTTAGGTTTCTGAACATTAAACTTGTTGCTGCCTTTCATAGTGTGTAACCTGAAGGCCCTGAGTACTTTCTCCCACACTGAAAACACTGGGATGATAAAATTATTTGAACATTACCTAATAAGACTGATTCAGTTTAGTTTAGTTTAGTTATTTTAAACTTTCCTAGCAGTCCTTCACAAACAGGGAACAGTCTGTCTATTCTCTCCATCTGTCAGCTGCTGCTGGCTCTTCCTCCTCCTCTTCCTCACACACTGCTGAGTTTGTCCTGGTGGATCATCAGGGGTGCAAAGCCTCACAGATGATGTGCAGCAGTGGGTCCCTCAGTCTGTCCTCACTCTGGACACTTGCAGTTGTCACACATGGAAATCAAATGTGTGATTAAGCTGCAGGATTCAAACACAAGTGTAACTTATAAATAAATGTTCATACTTTTATTCCACAATCAGAGAGAAAGAAACAGAGAGAGAGTGCAGGACAGACAGACAGGTGACAGTCTCAGGTGTATACACTGCTACAAACAGGAGGATTTAGTGTTTGTGTTATTACGAGTGCTAAACAAGAAGAGTTCCCAGATGGTACAGTGGACACATGTGTGACTCCTGTGATTAAAGCATCTTTCTTTCAGCTTAACGAGTGAACCGTCAGCTCATTCAAACACACGTTAAAGTCCGTTTGGCTCGACACCACCGAACAGAGGCAGCAATATAACATAGCTAACATTAACAGTGCAGTGAATCCTGCTTGTGCCGTGATATTCAGGACTGCAAACCGAGCAGCATCACTGACTTTCAGCCTGTTGTGTTTGTGGATATATGACTGACTTTAATTATCCACAAAATCATCAGATTCTCTGTAAGATTAAGGTCGACTATCTAACGGCGTATAAAGTAAAGGCTTTAAAACAAAGTAAATGCTGCAAGTAAAAACATCGCTAATGTCACATAACTTTGCCGGCATGTGGCCAACAGTAATGTTTTAATGTTCCTCATTATTAAACATTTGCACATAAATAAGTGACATAATATTCAGAACTTACTTTTGAAAGTTTACTCTTTGGCCGCTCCACTTCTTTGAAGTGTCTCCCAGTCCCAGTGCACTTGTTAGCATGTTTTGGTTCGTGCAACTGGTCCGTCCGGTTATTGTCTCCCCAGAAACATTTCCGTTGTCTTTTTTCCTATTTCCGTTGTGTTGTGTGTGCTTTTGCAGCGTTTTTCTTTTTGCAGCATTTTTCTTTTTGCAGCATTTTTCTTTTTGCAGCATTTTTCTTTTTGCAAGTGTTTTTCTTTTTGCAGCATTTTTCTTTTTGCAAGTGTTTTCTGAAGTTGCAGTCCGTTTGGCCTCTCAGGGCCACCGTATTGAAGGACTTATAAACCTAAATATAATTGGGCTTTGGGAATTTTTACAGACATATTTTTTGGTACAATGTTTTATTTTTGCAATAAACAATAGAAAAGACAATTATTATTATTTTGTTTGGATTTTCGGTTCAAGATAGTAGTATTAAATTCAGTTCTTTTGAATTCTTTTGGCGGCAGAAAAAGACTGGACTCAGAGTGGTCAAAGCTCAAAAAATGATCTTTATTTTACATTTCTGGAAATGGAGGCCTGAACACACGAAGACTACTGCATTCAGCCAGCATGGTTATATTTCTGCAGCACATCACACACACACACACAGTTAGTTCCTCTTTCTTTTTGTGTCTGATTTCCTGTACAGCTCTGCACTAAACTTCCCCTTTCTAAAGTCTGTTGCCAGGGCGACCTGTCACCCTCTGACCTAGTTTTTGTCTCGTCTGGGCTTGGTTTCTAAAGGCCTCTCTTATTAAAATACATAAAACAATATAATCAGAAAATAAGCACTAAGAATATATATTTATTTCATAACATACCCCCTTTTTAACTAATTTTATTAGTTAACCTAATTAACTGACTCCCTCAATAACTACTGTGAACTAAAAACAGATATGATTAGCTTTTTCTGGTAAAAGGTCCTACATCACTTTTATCACTCTTTGGAAACAGCCTCTATAGAGTTAACCTGTTTCCTCTTTCAAAAATTGACTCCTGCTTTCTTCACCCCCTTTAATGGGTAGCGCATATCCGGCCTTAACACTCTTTTGGGGCAATTTACATAACATAAAAATCCTACAAACTATTACTAAAGTCCCTCTCATTACTCTTCATTACTTTATGCTTACATTATAACCTCTGTGTAACAAGTTTTTGATCTTCTTTGCAATCTAAACAACTACTCTTCTGATAGGTTTCTCTGTGCTCTGTGCTTCTTGTGGGTCACATCCGTGTCCCTCTCTCTTGGCCCGATCCGTTCGGACTGATCCTTCCTGGATTCTCGCCAACCCCTTCGTAGTTTTGCTGTGGTTCTGGAATCTGCTCCTTCTTCTGTAAAGGACAGAAAACGAAAACACCTCTCTCTGCTACGCCTCAATATTCTAATATGTTCATCAATTGTTCTCTAAATTGTCCTAAGTTAGTTCAAACTATCATGTTCTGGGCTCTATCCTTTATATGTATTTAATCTCCATGTTGTTTATGTGTGTAAGCGACACTTTAATTTTATTCGACACACCCAGGGGAAGATATACACCATCACCATAAATCTTCACTAGAAAGCACACTTCAAATGTTTTTTGTCTATCAGGGTTTACGCCCCTTTTTGCTTCAAGCAGATACCTAACATGCAAAAAGTTACAGTTAGTGACAGTCGCCACAGTTCCTTTTTTGACAACCTTTAACACACTTAAAGATACAATTTCCCCGCCTCCGCTCCAGTTGTTTTCTGTCATTGCTCTCTTCACCCTTATCTCTGGAACATCTCGAGCACGTCTTGTACAAAACTGTTATTTTTACAGGCACAAATGCAGTTACAAGCAAAATATGTCTCACCTCTACCCTAAAAATAGGTCTACGTCATGTCTGTGTCTGTAAGCGTGTTTGCATTCACCCCTAAGCACTCTAAGTCCTTTTCCTACGATCAATCCAGACAGTCACGCTGAACAAAGCTTATGACCTTCACAAGACTGAGTGGGAACTCCTATGAGCACAATTGCAATGTGTGTATGAAAAATGATAATAAACGCTTATTCTAGAAATCAAAAAGAAATCAAACATTTTCAATCCTAACATCTTCCCTCCTTTCACCAAAGGATATGTTTTATTCAAGCTGCCGTCCCACAGTTTCCCCTTGAGTGTGGTATTCAGCTTCTTATGAAAACCAGCATTTTATCTTCTAAAAAGGATTCAGTTTATTTTAATCCTTTGGTTTAAACATGAAAATAATGATTTCTGCCTAAGTTTTACCATACTTAAATTATCAAACACACAAAAAGTCATAAAATGATCATATTTCACATTGTTCCACATTAGACCTAAAACTCACCCGTTTTGACACATTTCCATGTGTCAAACAAAACCACAATTAGGAAATTAAAAGAAAAGAAAAAGGTTAATCATATTATTTCTTAGAACACCTCAGCAATTCTCCTCTCGAGTATATTTGCTCCGGGCCTGCAAACCTGTGTTAAGGAATAAAATCAGTTTAAGTATCATGTTAAATCTTTTGAACTCCTGGCTCCACCCAGAGCCTGCATCCTCGGAACTGCCTAGAAACAAACCTGTGTGTTAACATGAACTTCACATTTGAAACTCAGTTTTCCCCACTTATGATCCAATCTGTGTTATAAGAAACAAAACTTAAGACAGAACAGTTATCAGTCATGTGCTTCATACAAAATTTCCATACCTTTTTAATTTCACCTCGATCCTCTGAGTGTCATGGTACTTCCTTTAATTTAGACTTTATCAGAGCTAACCAAAATGTGTTTTACTTTCCTTACTTTGCTCCTGTTTCCCTCCAGTACCACCTCGTATCACATACCCTTACCGATTGTGCTCTTTTAATAATTTACTGTTTTAAAGGGAAAAACCCTCGGTCCCCTGGACCAGTGTTTGTTATTCCATAACTCTATTCTTAATGTGAAAAGTCTACCAATCCCCTATATAACTCCTAAATATTGCTTTGGTTCTGACTATTTCCCTCTATAAAATTTAATTGACTTCTACAGTGGCCTGCTTTTGTTAATGGTAACCTGAATAATATCAAAAATTTTCTCCCCTTTAGCATTTGGCATTTTCCCAACAATATAATGTAATACCATAATCTAAGCCCAGTCAATAAAACAGAATTTCCTTAAAGCAAACATCAGCAACCCAAAATTAGCAGTCTGCTAATTCTGCTAAGTCTGCAGCTCCACACTCATGTGAAACTACACTCTTCCCCTCTGGTCTCTCTTCTCCTCCTGCTCATGGCAAAGCAAAACATAGCAAAGCAAAGCATTCACCCTTCTCTTCCCGACGTGGTGAATTGTTTGTCAACATTTATTCATCCTAACCTTGGTCCAGTCTTGGTCTCAGTGTCAAGTCAGTCAAAACTTTAGTCCACATCGTCAGTCCATCACAGTTCAGTCACACACATTCACTCACACGCATTCACACGAGATATTGCTGATAGTGGAGACTCCCACGCAAATAATCAGATTCTCCACCCTCAGCAACATGAGCTCATTCATTTGTTTTATTTTTTTAGAAAAAGAGTTCTTTATAATCTTTAACTGGATTGACAATCCTTTTAAACATCAACTCAAACGCTGATCAGTTCCCACAGGTAGGCTTTTCCTCAGCCCATTGTAATCTGGAAAAGCTCACCTTAAATTTGTTCTCCCGAAAATGTTTCACAGCATTGTTAATTCAATCTTGCAGGCCTGCTTAGAACAAAAATGAGAAAAAGAGAGCTGATTATTAGCTCATCAAAACACAAAACATAATCACCTCACAGGATTTCTCTAAGTGCACTATTACAATTTTAATGGGCCCGTTATAAACATGTCCATGATTAGTAAAACTCCCTCTATTGAAATGAGAAAACAACCCAAACCTAACTGACAGAATCAACCCATCACTAAAACAACAACCCCCAAAATCTTAATCACAGAACAGTTTTGCTTACTAATCAATATGTTGTGGGGATTAGAACTTCGGGGCCACAAAGGTTTTGCCCTACTCTTGGCTTAACTAATACTTACATGGTCTGAAATCAGACTTAAAATCACTCCCGCTGTTCATTTTCCCCCACCTCATATCTCAGTGGTTGGCCTCAGGTTCTTCAGCATCCTGACAGTCTGAGGTCAACTGACATAATTTCACCTGCTAAATACACAGAAAATCTTGTTAAAAGCCGCACAGTTTGCACAACAGTAATGTTCCCTATTAAGCACTTTCTAAACACGTTATAACAATGTGTCATCACTAAATTATAAATTTCTTCTTCAGATCTGCACTACTGCACTTAGTCACAGACCTGACCACTTTATTTAATTATCCTGTATTTTACCATTATATATTTTACCAAGCAATTCTGCTCACCCAGTCACAGACATGTTTCTTTGCACTCACACGGCCAGACAGGAAACTTCAGTTATTCTTTTTTTTTTTTTGTCACCACTCATTCAACTAATTTGCATACTGAGTCATATCACAAGAAGTTGCCTTGACAAGAGAAATGCATATTTAAAACATTACCACATGATTAAATTATTTTTATTTTTACCGTAATCACCTCTTTTGCTCAATCAGCATGAGAGCACTTCCAATTCACTATTCTAAAACTACTTTAAGCTTTTAATCACTGGCTTATCTTTTTCCTTTTCACAAAAGTCACTCTATTGTCATGCAACTCCCCTGAGTTATTCCTCAACTTCAGGCTTTAAGTGTGTTAAATTTACACTATGTAACACTGATGAAAGATAACAAGCTGATTTTCATTGCATGTGTGTGTTATTAGGCAGGTTTAATCAATGTCTGTGCAGTGGAGCTGCAGATCCAGCAGGGCATGTTCTCAAAGCTGCCTTTCCTACACATTTCTCTGCTATAATTTGATCATTTTTTTAACTACTACCCAATACTGAACCTTGAGGTACTCCACAAGCAATATGCATTAAATTAGATTTATATAAAGAAGAAAGAAAGCGTACTTTATTGATCCCCGTGGGGAAATTCCTCTCTGCATTTAACCCATTCACTTAGTGAAGTAGTGGGCAGCCATTGGGTGCCCGGGGAGCAGTGTGTAGGGACGGTACCTTGCTCAGGGGTACCTCAGGGTAGCTGTTCAGGGGAATCGAACCCCTGACCTTCCGATTATGGGGACACCACTCTGCCTACTGAGCTATCCCTGCCCTTGTACATATTGTTGCCTATTCCCTAAATAGCTTTTTAACCAGTCCAAAACCACTCCCCTAAACCCGTACCTTTCCATTTTTTTTAATAGAATTTCATGATTAACAGTATCAAATGCCTTCTTTAGATCTAAGAAAACTCCGAGTGCATACCTCTTATTATCCATACACGAACAGTTTCTTGTAAACTGGTAAATGTAAAAGTTCTGCATTATTTAATAATGAACAAACACTGTTAGATGTTAATCTCCCTTTTATTTGTGTTCAAGGAGAAGAGTAGTTTCACTTGCCGCAAGAAATAAACACATTTGTAAATTTACACAATATGTACACAACACACTCAACTATGAATTAAGAGCATAACATCAACAGTTAAAACCAAATCTTTAGAGTTTAACAAAATACGTTTCCTTTTGTGTATTGCATTAGCATGCTTTATGCTTTTTACTGTTCAGGAACACATGAGTAATGCAGGGATGTCACTCCTGGAGGCCTGCTCTTCATTTGATTCAACTGTGCTAAACCAGAAAGAACTAAAACATGCATAGCAGCTCTCCAGTACAGAATTTGGGCATCCCTGGACTAATGAGAGGGGTGATACTGAGATCTAGATTTTAGTAAAGCAATTAGGTCTGGTTTGAGGGCAGTGGTTGAGATGCGTAAAATATCACGCAAGTGGGAGTCACTCATCCTTGATCTCAATCGGTTCTTGTTTAAGTTCATGACAGAGAATGTTTGCTCACACAAATATGTGGAACCAAATAAGCTCAGCATTTTCTTAGCAAGAGATCGCACTTCAGGAAACCTGTCTTTGTCTAGCTGCCGATAAAAGTCAACAAGAGAACACTGCACAAACAGAAGATGAAACATGGAGACAAGAAAGGAACAGAATAAAAATGCAAAAGGAATTCATACCTTTAAAATTTAGTTTGGTTTTTGGAATATCTATTTAAATTCAGTTCAAGATTATTTATATAGCACCAAATCATAACAACAGCCTCTTTATACTGACAGGTAAAGCACCTGCAATATTAGAGAGCAGCCCAACAATCTAATGATCCCCTACGAGCAAGCACTAGGTGATGGTCGAGTGGAAAAACTCCCTTTTAACAGGAAGAAACCTCTGACAGAACCAAACTCAGTGAGGGGCAGCCATCTGTCGCGACTGGTTGGGTTAGTTTACCTGTAAGACAAACCATTTATAACCGTTGTCTGTAATAAGAGCCTAAATAACATAATTATGGCCTAATTAGGATTGTTCTGGGTGATAAATTTTCCAATTTCTATATTATAACCTGTACTTCTGTCTGATTTCTCAGACTTTATATCTAATTTAGTTCTGAGCTCAAATAAAATAATTATTGTGGGTGATTTTAACATCCATGTAGATGCTAAAAATGACAGCCGCAACATGGCATTTAGTCTGTTATTAGACTCAATCGGCTTCTCTCAAAATGTAAAAGAACCCACCCACCACTTTAATCACACTCTAGATCTTGTTTTAACATATGGCATAGAAACTGAACATTTAACAGTGTTTCCTGAAAACCCTCTCCTGTCTGATCATTTCCTGATAACATTTACATTTACAATAATTGATTACACAGCAGTGGAGAGTAGATTTTATCAAAGTAGATGTCTTTCTGAAAGCGCTGTAACTAAGTTTAAGAATATAATCCACCCACTGTTATCATCTTCAATGCCCTGTACCAACACAGAGAAGAGCAGCTATCTGAACGCTACCCCAACAGAGGTCGATTATCTTGTTAATAATTTCACCTCCTCACTACGTACGACTCTGGATACTGTAGCTCCAGTGAAAACTAAGGTCTCTAATCAGAAGTACCTGACTCCGTGGTATAATTCTCAAACACGTACCCTAAAGCAGATGACTCGTAATCTGGAGAGGAAATGGCGTGTCACAAATTTAGAGGATCATCATTTAGCCTGGAGAAATAGTTTGCTGCTTTATAAGAAAGCCCTCCGCAAAGCCAGAACATCTTACTATTCATCACTGATTGAAGAAAATAAGAACAACCCCAGGTTTCTCTTCAGCACTGTAGCCAGGCTGACAAACAGTCAGAGCTCTGTTGAGCCAACCATCCCTTTAACGTTAACTAGTAATGACTTCATGAACTTCTTCACAAATAAAATTTTTATCATTAGAGAAAAAATTACCAGTAATCATCCCACAGATGTAATATTATCTACAGCTACTCTTAGTACCATTGATGTTAAGTTAGACTCTTTTTCTCCAATTGATCTTTCTGAGTTAACTTCAATAATTACTTCCTCCAAACCATCAACGTGTCTTTTAGACCCCATTCCTACAAAACTGCTCAAAGAAGTCCTGCCATTAATTAATTCTTCGATCTTAAATATGATCAACCTATCTCTAATAATCGGCTATGTACCACAGGCCTTCAAGCTGGCTGTAGTTAAACCTTTACTCAAAAAGCCATCTCTAGACCCAGCAGTCTTAGCTAATTATAGGCCAATCTCCAACCTTCCTTTCATATCAAAAATCCTTGAAAGAGTAGTTGTCAAACAGCTAACAGATCATCTGCAGAGGAATGGTTTATTTGAAGAGTTTCAGTCAGGTTTCAGAGCTCATCACAGCACAGAAACAGCTTTAGTGAAGGTTACAAATGATCTTCTTATGGCCTCTGACAGTGGACTCATCTCTGTGCTTGTCCTGCTAGACCTCAGTGCAGCGTTCGATACTGTCGACCATAATATCCTATTAGAGCGATTAGAACATGCTGTAGGTATTACAGGTACTGCACTGCAGTGGTTTGTATCATATCTATCTAATAGACTCCAATTTGTGCATGTAAATGGAGAGTCCTCTTCACACACTGAGGTTAATTATGGAGTTCCACAGGGTTCAGTGCTAGGACCAATTCTGTTTACATTATACATGCTTCCCTTAGGCAGCATCATTAGAAGACATAGCATACATTTTCACTGCTATGCCGATGACACCCAGCTCTATCTGTCCATGAAGCCAGATAACACACACCAATTAGTTAAACTGCAGGAATGTCTTAAAGACATAAAGACCTGGATGGCTGCTAACTTTCTGCTTCTTAATTCAGATAAAACTGAGGTTATTGTACTCGGCCCTGAAAATCTTAGAAATATGGTATCTAACCAGATTCATACTCTGGATGGCATTACCTTGGCCTCCAGTAACGCTGTGAGGAACCTTGGAGTCATTTTTGACCAGGACATGTCCTTCAACGCACATATTAAACAAATATGTAAGACTGCTTTCTTCCATTTGCGCAACATCTCTAAAATTAGAAATATCCTGTCTCAGAGTGACGCTGAAAAACTAGTTCATGCATTTATTACTTCCAGGCTGGACTACTGTAATTCATTATTATCAGGATGTCCAAAAAACTCACTGAAAAGCCTTCAGCTAATCCAAAATGCTGCAGCAAGAGTACTGACAGGGACTAGAAAGAGAGAGCATATTTCTCCTGTTTTGGCTTCCCTTCATTGGCTTCCTGTTAAGTCCAGAATTTAATTCAAAATCCTGCTCCTCACATACAAGGTCTTAAATAATCGGGCCCCATCTTATCTTAATGACCTTGTAGTACCATATCACCCTATTAGAGCACTTCGCTCTCGCTCTGCAGGCCTACTTGTTGTTCCTAGAGTATTTAAAAGTAGAATGGGAGGCAGAGCCTTCAGTTTTCAGGCCCCTCTTCTGTGGAACCAGCTTCCAGTTTGGATTCGGGAGACAGACACTATCTCTACTTTTAAGATTAGGCTTAAAACTTTCCTTTTTGCTAAAGCATATAGTTAGGGCTGGACCAGGTGACCCTGAATCCTCCCTTAGTTATGCTGCAATAGACGTAGGCTGCCGGGGGATTCCCATGATGCATTGAGTTTTCCCTTTCCAGTCACCTTTCTCACTCACTATGTATTAATAGACCTCTCTGCATTGAATCATATCTGTTATTAACCTCTGTCTCTCTTCCACAGCATGTCTTTTATCCTGTCTTCCTTCTCTCACCCCAACCGGTCGCAGCAGATGGCCGCCCCTCCCTGAGCCTGGTTCTGCCGGAGGTTTCTTCCTGTTAAAAGGGAGTTTTTCCTTCCCACTGTCGCCAAAGTGCTTGCTCATAGGGGGTCATATGATTGTTGGGTTTTTCTCTGTATCTATGAAGCGCCTTGAGGCGACTTTTGTTGTGATTTGGCGCTATATAAATAAAATTGAATTGAATTGAATTGAATTAAAAATCAAGGCTGATGTACATGGAATCAAAGTGGTCATATAATAACCGTTGCCTTCTAGGACCGTCTGTGTAGTAAATAACATTATTTAAAATGCACCCTCGGGCACCAAACAAGCAAACCAGATTTTTGAGCTTGGTGAAATTCAGGCGTTTTGTAAATCTAAATCATATCAGAGCTGCCGTTGTAGACCCAACAACCAAGGACCTTTTTTTCTGGCCCTGTCTGCCGGGCTGTGGTAATAAAAACGGTCTTCTGTGTTTCTGTTAAATACATATCTTTTGACCATCCTGTATGCTGAAGCTACAGTTATTACTGGTATTGCTACAATTGCAATAATGGGGACAACTACTGCCCCACATAACAGGAAACAGGAATGCTTGCTCTGACCAGTTGTTTTACAGCTAATTTTTTTGTTCTCCTTCTTTCCCAAAACCAGGAAAAAGTTTGTCTAATTGTTGCCAGGAGCATACATGAATTATTGATTGTTCTCCTGGTGATGTAAGTTATTCCACAGCCTGCAGACAGAGCAGCAGCTCTTGTTAGGGAAGAGAAATGTGAGAGTTTTGTGCAAACTTCAGATAAAACAGCTTTTCCTGATTCTGTGTGAGAATTTTCTGCTTTGTTCCCCTGGTTTTCACTGACTAACTCCAACCCCTTGGTTGTAGAATGAGTCAGTGACCTAAGTCTTGTGTAGCTGAAGAGTGTGGGGTCAAACTCACAATTAGTTGGACAGTAGTCTGCTGGAGCTACGCCACATGGCACACCTTTTGTTTGGTGGGCAGTGGATGAATCAGGATGATCAAATCCAAGACTTGATCTGATGACATTTGCAGCACTTCTTGCAGCCCACAAAATCGCAGACAAAAGTAGGAGGGGCATGTCTGCTTATAGTCAGTTCAGTAGAGAAGAATGTAAATTTGTAATACAAACCTACGAAATGTAGCAGTAAAGCACAAAATATCCGTTTTATGGAGGAACCAAGTGCTGTGAAATGAATCCTCACCAATGACATCATGAAGGAGCATGATGCTTTCAGATACATGTGAACATAGGACAGTGGTAACATTCTGGTTACCATGGCAATGTTAACATGTCTTTTCCTTCACGTTAAAGCTGCTTAGTTTCTCAATTACTGCTTCACACAAAAAACATAAATGTTTCATATTGTCTTTGCGAAGCACAAAGACAATAAATGATTAAAAATCATAAAAATGTATAGTAGAATGTATTTATCCATCTTGGTAATTATGTTTTTAGTAGAATAAAAACACTGTTGATTCATGCAGATATTAAACTCGAACTAATACAGTGTACATTATAATTTGATTAATTTATTTATTAAACTTGCATTTGATCTCAAATTGTGGTCATCAGTATTTTGTACTTGTAAATCAGACTGCGTAGTTGTGAACTGAGTTTTGTAACATTGTAAACCAAAATATCTTAGTACACTAATACACTTAGTTTTTTGCTTTGTATCTGTAACCAGAGCTTAACAAAAAAAATTGTGACTTATAGTTTTTTACAAACACACAAATTCTCATCTATCAAAGCACAAATATAAAATTTTCATTTTGGTTTCAAAGGTTACAAAACCCAGTTCACACATACACAGTCTGATTCACAAGTACAAAATATTTATGACCATAATATTACTCTATTTATGCTCGCCCCTCCTCTTGTTTTTTTAAATTCATGAACAATTTAGAACTTTAGAACAAAGGAGAGATGAACTGAGGTTTAAACAAAGAGCGAGCCTTTATTACATCCGATTACATAATAAAGGAACAAGAAACAAAGGCGAAAACTAAACTAAGACCTACACTGAGAAATACTAAACTAACTATGAAAACAGTGATGATGGACAAGAACATGTGCCTATGGAACAATGAAATAAACCAAACATGAACCCTGAGCAGTAGGGAAAACTATGTGACTTGGTCTGATTCAACACAAACTCAAACAGACAACCTGACAAAGACTGAATGAAACACAGAGACTAAATACACACACGAGGTGATCAGGGAAAGTGGAAACACATGGGGAAACAGCTGACACAAATGAACATCATGACACCACAGGTAAAAGTAACACAAAGCACAAGAAACATAGAAAAAAGACTTTCAAAATAAACCAGGAAACATGGAGAGACGTAGACATGACAACACCGACTTGATAGCATGAAACACAGAAAATAAATACAAGTCATGCTGACACAGAGGACAAGAACAGACTCACACAAGGGGACATCAATGAAAACCTAAACTAGAATAATACTCAACTAAATTCTAACTGATAATACCAACACAAGACTTAATATATTTTCAATATAAGAAATCAAAAATACAAAATGAACTCAAAATGCTGGGTCACAGACCCATCACCTGACAAAACACTGGCTAACTGACTTCAGCTGACTGACTACAAATCAGAGGAAAGTTAGAAAAAGAGACTTAGAGACTTAGAGAGACTTAGAGCTTTTTATTGTCATTGTGCAGTTTCTTGCACAGCGAAATTGGGTAGCTGAACCACAAAGGTGCTAAAGTAAGAAGAAGAGAAACCAATATACAACGAAGGCAGAAAATAAATAAATAATTAAATAAATAGAATAAAATAAAAAAAACTGTGTATATGTATACATATGTGAGTGGAAAGTGGAGAGCATAGAGCTGCTGCGTCTGTGCGCGCCGCCATCTTGATCTAACTAACTAAAACTAAACCGATTCTCAAGGCCATGCTCAGTTTCATTAGTAAATCCTTTGTGAGGTGTAGAGGTAGCCAATGTATAAACTATGTCACAGTATGTAAGAGAAAAAATATATATTTCAAAGCCAATTAAGCTCATTTCAAATGGTCATATGAAAAAGAAAGTGATCCCTCTTTCAATTCTAAGGTTTTAAATATCGAGATACAATTAAAATCATCTAGTCTTTATTAGCTGTGCAACCATGGCTTTGTTTGAAGAGGCTAGATCTTAGACTCAGCCATTCCTTTATTTTAGCTTTAAGTTTTTTATGTGCATAAATATTGTGATGAGGGGTTTTTGTGTACGTTAGAATAATTCATTCATTTAAAGAAAAAGGCAAAACAAGTGAAAGCTTGACATTTTTATTTCATAGATTCCAATTTTATTTTATTGCTTAGTATATTTTGATATGTTTCAGTGACTTCCTATCAACTAAGAAAGAACAAAAACATGTCATATTTATTTCTTACAATAGACTGATTTGACCTATCTTTAGCCTTTTTTTCTGGATCTTCTCCAGGTCTTCCAAGGACATGTCCTTCACATCATAGCCATCTTCTGTGTTTTTTCCACAATCAGTCAAAGAGTGCCATTACCAGCAATACCTCCATGGATACTTTCTGAAGCCACAGTAAATTTCACATTATTGGACAAGTTATTTTAAACTCACATAGACCAGTATTATAGTTATGTTCAAATATATACAGACGCATCAAAGAATTCAGTCAGTCAAACTGGTGTATCAGTTGTGGTCCCGGAGTTTATGGTTGAAATAGGGAAAAGGATCAATGATGGACTGTCAGTATACACTGGAGAAATGCTCGCAATACTATTAGCTGTTCAGTGGGTAAAAGACATGAGGCCATTAAAAGCAGTCATTTGTTCAGACTCAAGCTCGTCATTGGTCAGTTTACAGTGTAGTCACTCAGAAGGTACAGCAGATGTTATAGCAGAGGTTCAGCAAACACTTTTCAGAATACACATGATGGGACGTACAGTTGTGTTTTTATGGATTCCGGCGCACTATGGAGTAAGGGTGAATGAAATGGCAGATAGAGTTGCAAAGGAAGCCACAAAACATGGGCCCACATAGCAAAATTGGTACGGCCCAAACATGGGCCAGCACAAGGCCAGTTGCAGACACACTGGTGGTCCTGTGCTGGCCCATGTGTGGATTACATATGGCAAACCAGATCTGGGCCAACAAACAGCCGTCATTCTTGGCGGTATGTGGACCATGTGTAAGCACATTGTGTGCAGCCACGGGCCAGTTGCAGACACACTGCTGGCCCTGTGCTTTCCCAGAACAGTTTTAGCTCTGGCCCCATATGTCAGCCTAATGTGTACCTTCATCAAGCCATGTAATAACAACATGTTCCAGAACATAACTGTGCAAAAGTAACATGACAGAACTGTGTTCAGACATTGAATGGACTGATTCTTATAGAGCACTTTTCTACTCTTCCAGATTACTAAACGTGCAACGTTTCACATGCCTGCTCCAAACTGAGTGTTTCCTAACTGCAGGGAGCCAGGGATTGAACCACTAACTAACCACTAACCTTCTGATCAGTAGGTGACCTGCTCTACCTCCTGAGCTACAGACACTCAGTGGTAAACATAAGTAAACCCTCATGAGGTTTTGGATAAAGTGTACACTCACAAACCTGTCAAACCTGCATTTGAAATGTTGGCTACCATAGCAGTATAGTATTGCAACATGGCATTTGGGTCTTCTAACTAAAATAGGAACATAGGAACATAAATAGTGCCATCATTGCCAGACCTCGCCTACATCTGGTTGACATATACCCTGCCATGGCACCGGTCAGTCAGAAGTGCCAGCATGATGCCGGATCCGGGCCAGACCTGTTTTCTATGTGCCTGGGCCAAATAAACCAAACCACAATTGGGCCAGATGTGGCATGCCATCACATAAACAGGCCTGGCCCCTATCTGGATGACATACCACTTACCGTGCCAGAAGTCAGCCAGCAGTGCCGGCTTGACACCAGATCCAGGCCAGACCTGTCTGCTATGTTGGGGGTAGTTGACCTGGCTATTAATTTTGGTCAGGCAGAGGTAAAGAGTATCATAAGGAAAGAAATGAGGAAAAGATGGCAAAAACAGTGGGAGGAAGAAAGGAGGGGACAGTGGTTGTATAAAATTCAAAGGAGTGTAGGAGAAATGAGAACCACAGAAAGGATTAGGAGAGTGGAGGTGGTCATATCGAGAATAAGATTTGGACATACTGGTTTGAACACTACACTATTCATGATAGGGAAACATAATACAGTGAAATGTGACAACTGTGGAGAAGAGGAAACTATAGAACATGTTATATTGCACTGCCAGAAGTATCAGGTGGAGAGAAGACAATTGATCCAAAACCTCAATAATTTAAAAATGAAACTGAGTCTCATCAATTTATTGCAAAAGGAATATGGAAGTAAAAGTTATCAGGACTTGTTTCAGTTTTTAAAAGAGGGAAAATTGTTTGGAAGGATTTGAAGGTTTTTCGTTTTGTTGTTTTTGAGCGACGTTCCAGTTCAGACTCCATACCAGTTGGCGGTAATACACCATTCAGTTGTTTGCCAACCGCCAATACAAATTTTAAAAGGAAGAAGAATATTCCCGTGTTTTTATTCAGCTGGAAGACTTTGAACTGCTTAGTAAAAAAACAAAAACAAAAACAAAAAAAACCCAAAAACAAAAGAACTGCTTAGTACATGTGAAGCCAAAAAAGTTATCTTTACAGACGTCGAGCTGCTGTCTTTAAAATTAGGCGGACTGTTTGGGTGAGTTAAGGCGATTTATTGACATTATCATCCCGGAAATGGCGCAGCGAGAAAACCAGGTGAACCGAGACAAACTCTGCTGTTCGATCTGCTTGGATCTCCTGAAGGATCCGGTGACTATTCCCTGTGGACACAGCTACTGTATGAACTGTGTTAAAATCTACTGGGATGAAGAGGATCGGAAGGAAACCCACAGCTGTCCTCAGTGCAGACAGACCTTCACACCAAGGCCTGCTCTGGTGAGAAACACCGTGATAGCAGATTTAGTGGAGGAAACAAAGAAGACTGGACTCCAAGCTGCTAAAGCTGATCTCTGTCATGCTGAACATGAAGATGTGAGCTGTGATTTCTGCACTGAGACAAAGCTGAAAGCTGTCAAGTCCTGTCTGCAGTGTCTGGTCTCTTAGTGTGAGCAGCACCTCCAGCCTCACTATGAAGTAGCAGCATTAAAGAAACACAAGCTGGTGGACCCCTCCCAGAAGCTCCAGGAGATCATGTGCCCTCGCCACAATGAGGTGATGAAGATCTTCTGCCGCACTGATCAGCAGTGTATCTGTTATCTGTGCTCCATGGATGAACATAAAGGCCACGACACAGTTTCAACTGCAGCAGAAATGAGCGAGAAGCAGAGAGAGCTCAAAGAGAGACAGCAGAACATCGAGAGGAAAATTAAAGAGAAAGAGAAAAGCTTGAAGGTCCTGCAGCAGGAGATCTCTGAGCTGAGGAGGAGAAAAGCTGAGCTGGAGCAGCTCTCTCACACAGAGGACCCCACCCAGTTTCTACACAACTACACCTTGCTGTCACGTCTCAGTGAAGCTCCAGACTCAGCCAGCATCAATATTCATCCTGGGAGTGAGACAGCAGTCACAGGGAAACTTCAAGGCATTCGCAGTGAAGGATGGACTGTAGCATCTCTGAGAGGAACTGGAGGGAATGTTTTACTGTTACAGACAGAGCCCACGAGCAGAGATGAATTCTTAAAATATAAATGTCAAATCACTTTTGACAGTAAAACTGCACACAACTACATCAGAATTGCGGGTGTAATAGCAGAATTTTACCCTCTTAATCAGAGCTTTCTGTTTCGTGCTCACCCAGACAGATTCACTGACTGGTTTCAAGTTTTGTGTAGAGAAAGTCTGAAAGGACGTTGTTACTGGGAGGTGCAGTGGAATGGAAGGGAGGACATTTTTATAGCAGTAGCTCGCAAAGATATAAGCAGATCAGGAAGAGAGAGTGCTTTTGGAAACAATGACAAGTCATGGGTGTTACAGTGTTTCTGTGGTGGTTATGAATTCAGACATAACGACATCAGAACTCCAGTCTCGGGTCCCTGGTCATCCAGAATTGGAATTTACCTGGATTATGATGCAGGTATTCTGTCCTTCTACAGCGTCTCTGAAACATCTCAAAACATGACTCTCCTCCACAAAGTCAAGACCAGATTCAGTCGACCACTCTGTCCTGGATTTGGTTTATACTCTGATAATACAACTGTTAAAATCCATTCAGATTAACAAGAAGACACTGAAGATCTAAACTTGTAAACCCTTTCCCAACTTTACTACACCAGTATACACAATCCTGTCACTTTGTTGGTCACACAACGCGAGAGCCACCACTTTGGCCTGGTAGGCCGTTTACCTCTTTAACCTGACGGAAAACAAAGACTGATTACCATGCAATGTGAACAGGCATTTCCTGTTCCTGTATGGTTTTTACACCAGACCCCTTTATTGTTACATTTAAAGAAATGGAAATGCTAAGATGGTAGCTGCATAGTGATGTAAGTTAATACTGTGCTAATTTATTGAATCCTTTCACTAGCATGATTGCACTGTGATTTGGTTTGGCCCTGAATTATAATTTTTTGTTCTTATTTGAATATATAGAAAAAAATATTTATTATTCATCCATTAATATGTCTGTAAATCCAGTAAATCAGCATTGTCATATTAAACCTGCATCCCATGTTTAAATGTGCACACCACATCAGCCAGTGCATCCAACTTCAGTGGCCTTTTTTTTTTTTTTTTCACTCCGTAAGTTAAAATGTCTTTTCAGTGCCTAATCTGTAACTCACTACAAATGTAAAAGCTCTGCAGGCTTTTGTGGAAAACAGAGATAAGTAAAAAGGACTGGAGACTCCCAAGGCCATTATATGTCGGTCTTGTTTTGTTCTGTGTTATACTTTGTCTCACAGGAGCTAATTGGATGCTAATTAGCTGCACGAGCTTGGTGTTCTTATGAGCTACCTCTTTGCTGCAGTCCTTACTCGGGCTCCCAGACTACTATTCAGCTACTGCTCATACACTGCCACTCATCCATACATACATAACACTGCTGACTTGCTTTTAAACATGTGCTCTTTTAATTTAATTATATCTTGGCAAATAAATGTTGTTTTTGTTGCAACCTCTTCTTGGGCTTTGATAAAGGCTGCAATACAGACTTCTAACCATGTGAAAATAGTGGAAGGTGATCCCCTGAATGTTGTTTTTTATGTTTTTGTCACCTGTGTCTTACAAGAAGTGTGTACCTCAAAAAGATGCACCAGCTGAAGCCTGAATGATTACCAGATGAAACAACAGTCTTAAATGTTATTGGAATAAATCAGGGAACACAAGATGGCTGTTTAATACATATTAGTTTCCTTTTATTTGCACCTGCATCTAGCAGCTTGCCAGATGTTGACCCCAGAACGTAGGGATATATTCACATCCTGGAGTTATTTCCATAGTGAATCTATACTTCTAGTTAGATCAGGATTAAACACAAAGATGACTGGAGAATCATTAGAAATGATGGAATAATATTTACTTTCTTTTGCCACTTCATTAGTTTGAACAGCAGGTGGCACTGTTGCATAAAATAATCCTAAATACTGCACACATGAACTTGTCTGTCAATCTATCCATCCATTTCCCTCTGCTTATCCAATTCAGTGCTGTGTGCACATATGTTCAGTGTATAGCAGTGTTCAGACATTGTGTAAATAGCCTACCTCTGCTTTCTGCTACACCTGTGTGACAAAAGGGGCAAAACAGAGCAGCAAAAAACTGGATTGAACCCACTGAATACTTCCATCCATTCTCTTCCACTTATCCTTGTCTGGATTGTGGGGCTGGAGCCTATCCCAGCTGGAGGCACAGTATACCCTGGACAGGTCACCAGTCACAGGGCTAACAATGGGCAATTTAGAGTTACCAATTAACCTAACCCCACCCTGCTTTGGACTGTGGGAGAAAGGCATGGACACCTGGAAAGGACCCAAGCAAACACTGGGAGAACATGCAAAGTCCTCACAGAAAGACCCTGCACTGATGGTGGAACTGAACTCAGGACCTTCTTGCTGTGAGGCAACAGTGCTAACCACCATGCTGCCCCCCACTGAATCCTTCAACATGTTTATTTGGATATGCAGGTGTACAATGTATACACAAGAATCGTCATCTTTCACACATACAGTAGCTTTTGTTTTGCCAAGTAACAATTAAAGTATCATGATCCATGGTGTGTGTGAGATAACCACACCTTGTGTTTCAGATGTGAGTGAGCATCATTCCTCTGCTTCCCACCCTTCATCTCTGCACACCTGGATTGATGTATTCACCTGTTTGTAATCCTGTGATTAGCTGCTCACTATTTAAGACGAGTGGTAGTGCAATAATGCCTTTGTTACACTTTTACCAGAAAATCAAACTGAAATTAATTTAAAGTGCTTTACTAGAGGCTAACCTTCCTTAGTTTAAAAGAGAACAATTGAGCTATTGGTCTGATTTGTGTTACAGTTTTTCTCAAATGTTAAAACACAAAAGCCAATCCTGTAACCCAAATGACCAGTAGTCTAAACACATTTACTAAATGTAGCCACCATATTCCAGTACCATAAACACATGTCACATGAAGACACAATTCACAAAACACAACCCTCTGTACTCATAAATCTAAACACATTTTTCCTTGCTAAAACACATGTTGCAAAACAACTCTGCTCATATTCTCAAATGAAAGCCCATGTGATGCAAAATGCTTGCCACAGTCACCAATCTTTGAACACAGGGAACACACCTGGCGTCAGTCACTACACACAACGACTCAAAATTGAAGACACCTGTTGCTAATGATGTGACCCCACCTATAAAAGCATAGTTTGGTGAAGATGCCAAACAATCACAATGGATGAAGGCATTCGAGCGTGCGGAAGGAGAAGAGCTGCAGGCCAAAGAGGAAGAGGGGTTGAGATCAGAGGAGGAAGAGGTGAAGGCCGAAGAAGAGGAGTTCGGAGTAGAGGAGGAAGAGAAGGAGGCCAACAAGAGAGAGGAGAAGGTCCAGGTGGGAGAAGAAGACAACCTCGCACCATCATAACAGATGATATGCGAGCAACAGTAATTGATCATGTCATTGGCCATGGCATGACAATGGCTGAAGCGGGACGAAGAGTACATCCAAACCTGAGTAGGTTCACCGTGGCCACCATTATCAAGGCATTTAGACAACACAACAGGTATAGTACGCTATTGCTTTCTTTGTCACACTACAGTTTTACAGGCCTGTGAAAGTGGTCTGTTACTTTACATGTAGTTTTACATATAAATCAGTCAATTGACAACACATGTTTCTTTCTTTAGAGCTGAAAGGATGCCACATAGAGGTGGGAGGGTTGCCATATTCACAGCGGCACAAGAAACCCTCATTGCAGATATGGTCTGTGAGAACAACTGCATTAGACTCCGAGAGATCAGAGACAAAGTCATTGCAGATAATGTAAACTTTGAGAACATTGATGCTGTCAGCGTGTCCACAATAGACCGAGTTCTCCGGCGCCAACAGATGAGGATGAAACAGGTCTACAGGGTTCCCTTTGAGCGCAACTCTGCGCGACACATAGAACAACGTTACGAGTATGTGCAAGTACGTATACATCCATGTCCACAGTACAGTTAGTGGACATACTGTGTTGCTTAGTGGCCTACATTACTTCTGGACAATACTGTGCTACCTGATTGACCGTTCTGAACACCTGTACGCTTTTCCATGTTCAGAGGATAATGCAGTTGGACGCGATGGCCAGACCCCATGAGTACCTCTTCCTGGATGAGGCTGGCTTCAACCTCCAGAAACGAAGGCGAAGAGGCCGTAACATCATTGGCCAAAGAGCCGTCACTGAGGTTCCTGGCCAACGGGGGGGGGGTTACTCTTTGTGCAGCTATGGGTACGGAGGGGCTTGTCCACCGGCATGCTGTCCTTGGGTCTTACAACACCCGTCTCCTCACCTTCCTAGAGGAGCTAAAAGACATCCTCCTGGACCGTCAACAACACCATCCTAGGCTAGCACATCACATGTATGTGATCATTTGGGACAACGTCCGCTTCCACAAAACACACCAAATCAGAGAGTGGTTCACCACCAACAGTGACCACTTTTTAAACGTCTGTCTGCCACCCTACTCCCCTTTCCTGAACCCTATAGAGGAGTTCTTCTCATCATGGAGATGGAAGGTGTATGACAGACAGCCATACACAAGAGAGAACCTCGTACGGGCAATGGAGCTGGCCTGTGCTGACATCCCAGTGGAGGCCTTCCAGGGATGGATTCGCCATTCCAGGGCGTTTTTCCCGCGGTGCCTAGCAAGGGACAATATAGCCTGTGATGTGGATGAGGTGATGTGGCCCAATGCAGCTCGGCGACATGATGCCGCACAGCGACTCTGTGTAATACTGTAAAAAGACCGTGTAGACAATAAAAAAGACTTCACACCCTGATCATGTTTCCGAGAGTACTGTTGTGTGCGATAGATTCTGTTTTTGCATTGAGTTGTGTTACAGTAGTGTACGTACATGCAGGATGTTTTTATAGATTTATAGTCTTCATGTGAAACTCACAAATCTAAATGCCTAATCCTCTGCAGGGTTCTATGACGATCCGTTACTGTACAGTTTATAAAAATATGCATTGGCAGTTATGAACCAAAGAACCTTCTCACAAATTGAGCATTGTGTTTTCAATTGTTTTGCTGTAGTGTGTAATGCTGTGTATAGTGTTTACAGTTTTGACAGCTTCGAGCTGCTCTCTTGGTGTGGGAGTTTGAGTTTTGCAGTGGGAAGGTGTGGTTGTGTTTATGTAGCTTTAGAGAAGGGTGTTGTGTTTGGACATTGGGGAACTGGTGGTAACGTTTGTGACATGTGTTTTAGCATTTGAGAAAAACTGTAATGAGCAAGTAGGAAGAAAGAGTCTGGGCAAAAGCTGTATGAAAAGTTTTGTAGGATATTATGCGGGTAAATAAAATGATATAAAAATTATAATTTTTCAAATATTGCAACGATTTTCAAATCTAGTGAGCCCATTAGCGGAAAGTTTACAGTCTACAAATGCAAATAAATTGTCATTGCCCGTCTGAGTTTTAAGGTTACTTTAAGGCTATGGGAACATCTGTGAGCCTGTTGTGGGAAAACCATCCTGCAGCAGATAAAAATTTCCAGCAAAATATCTTTTCCCTAATTATATTGCACACAAGTGTACAATTATAAGATTTGCTTACTCATATAAGATTCTCAAGGGCACAAATGTCCAAATGTGCAGTCCTGAGAGAGAGATAGAGAAGCTGCAGGCACACTAGAGCAACATAGAGACACGGAGAGCACAGCATATATAAGTGAGGTGACAACGGGTTAAGTTGCATTTACTGTCCTGGAAATGGCGCAAACAAGAAAATCAGCTGGACAGAGACAAACTCTGCTGTTCGATCTGTTTGGATCGCCTCAAGGATTCAGTGACTATTCCCTGTGGACACAGCTACTGTATGAACTGTATTAAAAGGTACTGGGATGAAGATGATCAGAAGGAAACCCACAGGTGTCCTTAGTGCAGACAGACCTTAACGATGGTAATAAACACCGTGATAGCAAATTTGGTTAAAGAAACAAAGAAGACTGGACTCCAAGCTGCTAAAGCTGATCTCTGTTATGCTGGACCTGTGATTTCTGCACTAAGATAAAACTAAAAGGTGTCAAGTCCTGTCTGCAGTGTCTGGTCTCTTACTGTGAGCCTCACTATGAATCCCCCGCTTTTGGGAAACACAAGCTGGTGAACCCCTCCCAGAAGCTTCGGCAGATCTTTTACCCTCACCACAATGAAGTGATGAAGCTCTTCTGCTGTACCGATTGAACATGTATCTGAATTTTTTTGCACAATGGATGAATGTAAAGGACACGACAAAGTACTGACTGGTGCAGCAATGAGTGAAAAGCAGAGAGAGCTCAAAGAGAGTCAAGATAAAATCCAGCAGAGAGTCCAGGACAGCGAGAAACACCTGAAGGTGCTTGAGCAGGAGGTGGAGACCATCAATCAGTCTGCTGATAAAGCTGTGAGAGACAGTGAGGAGATCTTCACAGAGGTCAAGCAGCAGATCAGAGCTTGCCAGAAGTCTGAAGTGAGTCAAGTTAATGAATTTAAGGGGAAACTTGCATCAGGAAATCTGTGAGCTGAGGAGGAGAAACACTGAGCTGGAGCAGCTCTCTCACACAGAGGACCCCACCCAGTTTCTACACAACTACACCTTGCTGTCAAGTCTCAGTGAAGCTCCAGACTCAGCCAGCATCAATATTCATCCTGGGAGAGGTACACCAAGGATGTGACGGCAGCTGTGTCAGAGACCAGAGACAAACTACAGGACATCCCCGGTGAGGAATGGACCAAAACCTCTCTGAGAGGAACTGAATGGGATGTTTTACTGTCACAGACAGAGCCCATGACCAGAGATGAATTCTTAAATTATAAATGTCAGAACACATTCAATCTAAACACAACACACCAGCGTATTGAATGTGTCCAGAGCTTAAAAGTAGAAAATAGTTCTACTTAAGGTGAAAGGTATCAAGATCACCCAGACAGATTCACTGACTGGCCTCAGGTGAAATCTCGCAGGACATTGTTACTTGGAGGTGGAGTGGAATGGGAATGTTGTCATAGCATTAGCTCACAAAGATATAAGCAGATCAGGAAGAGAGACTGTTTTTGGAAACAATGACAGGTTGTGGGCGTTGGAGAGCTTCTGTGGTGGTTATGAATTCATACACAACACCATCAGACCTCCATTCTCAGTCTTCCAGAATTGGAGTGTACCTGATCACAGTGCAGGTATTCTGTCCTTCATAACATCTGTGAAGCCACTGAAACCATGACTCTCCTCCACAGAGTCCAGAACAGATTCAGTTGGACAGTCTGTCCTGGATTTGGCATATATAATCTTAAAACTTCTGCTAAATCCTTGATGACTCAAAAGGCTAAGAAAGTTTAGCAAACTCAGACAGGTTGGGGTTGTGGTACAATTATTTGCTCTTCTGGACTAAACAGACAGGCTCCCCTTTACTTCACCTACAAAGTAATGAACAAACTAAAGAAATTGCACAACAAAATTTTTTGTGTGTAAAAAAAAAAAGTATTTTGTCAAGTTTATGTATAATTTGTAGGTTTTTATGTGAAACCAGTTTCATACCACACTGGACTAAAGGATGCATGCAAAAACACCCTTAAGTTATAGAATCAAAGTAAATCAAAGTAAATTAAAAATTGACTTTTCTACAGCATGTCTGCAAGTGTCTCCATATATTGTTTTTTCTTGTTTTACATGAAGGTAATATAATCATGAGTAACATATATTCCTCCTTCTGTGTTTGAATGTGTATTTACTGTAAGGACAGTGAGAGGTTTAAAGGAAAGTGATGCATGATTTTAAAATCATTGTTTTTTAAGCATCAAATGACAAAAGAAAAACCTAACATGTAATATTATTTATAATCAGTCAGTCAGTATCATAGCCTTTAAAAATTGTACTTTTAACTTTATTTTATCATTAAATCAAACATCCCACTGAATTGACTATTAAATGAATTTTAAAATATTTTTCATCTTAGTCTTAAGTACATTCTTAAATTTTCCTCCTTATCAGTTCAATAAGGACCAAAATAGCTGAAGAGTTTATGAGAAAAATACCACCAGAGGCTAGAACGACTCCGCCAGCAGGCGGGGCCTAGCGCAAAACTACTCCGCCTTTACCTGGAGAGCAGTGTGACGTGAAATACGCAGTGTGAAATACGCAGTAAAAACAAACAAACAAAAAAACTAACTATCAGGGCCATGACATGCTCATTTAAAACATATATGTCTTGTTACAGCACATTTTGTGAAACTGAAAAGGAAAAATGCAGGAAGCAGGAAGAAATCCTTGACAGTTATATATTTTATTTCCCTCATTAAAAACAAGAAAATCTGGCTTTCTGTTCATAAAATTACATTTATGAATGTGGAACCATGGGCACATGGTAGCATTAAATAATTTTAAAAAATTATAGCATCAAATGCGGAAGCATCTTTGCCCCCAATGATCATAGCAAACAATTAAAATATTCATAGAGTAAGAAGCAAAATAAGAAAAACTATTATCAACCACAAGAGTCTTCTTTGATTTTCAGTCCCCGTTGCTGATTGGTCGCATTGTTATGGCACATGAGTTGACTGACGCGGCATTCCACCAATTGGATTTGCTTGACGTCTCCACTCTCGCCAATCAGCGCCTGGGAAATGAAAACACGCTTGAGTCTCCTCCCCCTTCCCTTCAGTGTGAGAGCAGGCTCTAGCAGGGCTGATGCAAAGTTGCATGTAACCGGTTAGCAGGGAATACCGGTCGTCGGCTTTGGAGGTTAAATTCCGTATTCTTTAAATATAAAACTAGCGAGTTTTAGCGGGCTGCTGCTGCAGTAACAGAGCCGAAATGGCGACGGAGATAACGAAAGATGTGGAACAGATCTCAGTAGGTAAGGAAGGAGAGTGAGCTAGCTGGTTAGCTAGCTCCCACAGACATGTGTGCCTTTAATATTGCATCAGTTGCAGAGATGTTAGCAGTTAGCCTGCTGTGTAACGCCGATTTCTGATTCTGTCAGGTCTCTGGAATGATATGAGCTAATATGTGGCATGATCACACATCGATCGGCCCTTCTTACCGCTGCAGAACCAATGAAAGTCATTATACAAACGAAAACATTAGCAAGGATATGCTAACATTTAGCCACGGCAGCTGTCAGTTTGCAGTGGAGAAGCAAAAGGAGGCTGGGGCAGACCTGGATTTGAATATTTCACCGTCTTTTATTTAATTGATCAAACCAATATCTAACCCGTGACTGTATTTCAGTCTGTTTTAATCAAGCAGAAAACTGAAGGTACTTTCGGTTTCTATTTAGGGTGTCACTATGATAGAATTCACACATATGTGGTGTAAATATACAGCAGATTTTTACACATTACATGTAAAGTTCGTGTAACGATAAAAAGCGTGACAGTCTTAGTCTTTACCATTGCCTGTTGTTACCCGGATAGCTGACTATTTTACATGTCAGAGATTTTAACACATGATGCAATCTTGTGGATCACATTGCTCAGTGGTATGTAAGATAAGATAAGATAAGATAAAACTTTATTAATCCCTCGGGTGGGTTCCTCTGGGAAATTCGGTTCCAAATAAGCACAGCACCGACAGAAGTTATAGAGTTACAGAATATTATATACATATATATATATATATATATATATATATATACACACACATATATAAATACAAAGACATATATAGATAAAAATATACAAAGGGGATAAATAGAATAAATAGGAATAAAATAAAAATAAAAATACAAGTGGATTGCACATTTCAAGTATGTAGTAAGTGTGAAAAGTACTGCATCTCCAAATTCTTCACCAGGACTAAATTCGAATACAGTTTTATTTATATAGCGCCAGTCACCTCATTAGCTTTATATTACAATATTAAAGAGGGAACCCCAAGGGGGTCACACGAAGTACTCACTTTTAAAAGGAACCAGAATAAATGAGGGGTGGTGCAAGATGACCTGATCCCATAAGCTTGAACAAGTAAAGTTTGAAGCCTAAACTTAAAAGTACAGAGGGTGTCTGCGTCTTTGTCTGACATTCTTTAGCTATCAGGAAAATCTCCTGTGTAGGAGCCGGTTGCTGAAGGCTCTGTCTCTGATTCCTCTTTTGGAAACTCTGAGTCTGAGAACAATGTTCTCTACTAGGATAATTTGGTACTTTGAGGTCTGAGATATGGTGGGGCCTGATTTTGCAAGACTTTATATATGAGGGGCAGAAGTTTAAATTCCATTCTCATATAAGAGGGCGCTAATGTGGGAGAAATGTGACGTCTCCTTCTTGTCCTTGTTAGTACCGATGTGTGGAAGTATTTTAAATGTGTTTTTCTCACAGCATTTTAATTCTCTTGAGTGACGAGTAAGCCCTGCCTTGAACGCAGGTAAAATCTGAGCGCCAGAAACTTAAGAGATTGCACATATTGAGAAAATACTGAGCCGACTGTGCTGGTGTTTCTCAGGTGAGCTGTATGTGTCAGATAAATGTGGCAGCGACCAAGACGGAGATGGCACGGAGCAGAAACCCTTCAAAACTCCTCTCAAGGTAACTTGTTTGTTTACTTCAGATGTGCGCGGGTAAAAATGCTTCAGGCTGCATGGATTGTGGGATGTCTGTCAGCACCTCATTGTGTCTTTGGATCTTCACAGGCTCTGTTGTTTGCTGGAAAGGAGCCGTTCCCCACCATCTTTGTAGAGTCCCAGAAGGAGGGAGAGGTTGGTTATATTTATAGATGATCACTTTAACATGGATAGAAATCCAATCTTTACCATTTTGAACCCAACTTTGCAAGTTTTATTCCAGTACCAGCTGCAGCACCTGTTTTTACTAACTGTTATTAATGACTGATTCAGTTTATTTTCCTCCTCGTCTCCCTCAGCGCTGGGCGGTGATCTCTAAGACACAGATGAAGAACGCAAAGAAGGCTTTTAACCGCGAGCAGATAAAGAACGATGCCAAAGAAAAGAAGGAGGTTTGTGTCTAACCTCGAGATGTTTCCTGCAATCAGTGGGTCACAAAACATTCTACAGATTCATCCGTTTTGTGCTTTTCTCTTTATTGTGGCTCCGCTGTGTTTGTCGTAAAGGCCGAGGACAACGAGAGGAGAGAGAAGAACCTGGAGGAAGCCAAGAAGATCGTCATTAAGAACGATTCCAGCCTGCCTGAGGCTGAAGCAGTCAGTCTTTCTTATTTTACCTTTATTTTGGCTCCTGTTATAAAGTTTGGTTTTAAGTCTGATTGAACTTGAACACAGAAGTTAGCACAAACAGTCCAAAGAACAGCAGCCCTGAATGCAGCCTCATTTCCTGCTCCATATTTTTAGTGTTAGACTCAGAGTAACTTTGCATGATTCACAGTTCAAAGTAAACAGCTTGTTTCGTTTCTATCTGAAATGACTGAATGACTGCATTATGCTTGATTTATGTTTACATTTAATTTGAAATATAAAGCCTGAGCTTTTGGTTGCTTGCAAATTTATAAACCTCCTTATTGGGAACCGTTTTATGAGAATTAATTGTTGTAAAAGAATATATATGAGAAAAAATAAGAACAGCCCTCTTAACCTGTTCCTTAAAGTTTCACTTTTTGGTTCTTTACATTCATTTCTAATATTTTGCAGCTGATGCAGCGTTTCTGAATAAAAGTCACATACAGTTTAAAAACAAACCAAATAGATTAAGCTGCAATTAACTGGCTTTGTGTAGATAGAAAACAGTTCACAGACGACATTCCTGAACCAGTCGGAATGGTTTGTGTGGAGCAATAAGCTTTGGCTGGTTTGCTGCTGTTTGAATGTCTGAACTGAGCAGCTGAAACACAGAGGTTTGTTTTAAACCCCAAACTAGCTGAACAATCAATAAAAATATAAATATGACTCGAAAGTCTGAATCATTTCACTGATTCTTCTTCTTCCTGGTGATGATTTAAAGATGATTGTTGTCTTTATTTCAGGTTAAAATCCATCGCCTCCAAGAGAAGAGAGGCCAGAGGGTCAAAGTGTTTGGATGGGTTCACCGCCTCAGGAGGCAGGGTGAGGAACACATCAATATAATAATCAAACAGTCAATCCATTCAGTATTTACTCATTCTCATTTCAATTTAAGATTCCAAAGTCAGAGAATGCAAAACTGATTTGTGGCTTCTTATTCATTTATAATATGGACAGCTGCATTAAAGGTTTAAACGAGGATGTTTCTGAATTATTTTGCATTTAAGAATAATGTCAAAATGACAAACTTGAAATGGAAAGATTCATTTGTTTGTTTAAGATTCTTTACTGACTGTGAAAAGAGAGAAATAAGTAAGATTCAGTTTTTAAGATTGAGCCAACTGAAGTTTTTTTTAAGAGGATAGAAATTAAAATGTTACTTTGAGTCAACATATGTGTATATGTGTTTTTTTGCTTTTTTTTTTATCTCCTCCAGGGAAGAACCTGATGTTCCTTGTGCTGAGAGATGGCACCGGTTTCCTCCAGTGTGTCCTCTCCGATCAGCTGGTAAAGCTTCATAAACCCCCATTTTTAACCTTTCTACACTGTGAGCTACATGTTATGGTTAAAAATTAAATGTTCATGTCCTGTCACGGCCAAAAGTTTGGCACCGGTGTGGTTTTTCACAATCTTTGCTGCTTCTGTCTTTATTCACAGTGTTTCTGTGTTGTTGTGCAGAGTGATCAGAAACATATTCACAAGCTGCAAAGAGCTCCATGGGATTAAAAAGTTAACTTTGGATCCAAAAAAAACTTTGGTGTTTTGGATAAACGTTTAACTGCCGCTCCTAAAACATTTGGCCGTGAATGTAGTTCAAGACATTTCTTTTTATTCTCTACCACCAGGCCTAAGCACAGAATCAAAGATTTAACAAAATCGGTGGGAGTGATTCATTTGAAGTTGGTGCTTTAAAAAGAAGCTGTTTAAATTCTGAAGTTGATTCTGAGTGCGACTCTCTGTTGTTCTTCTCTTTAGTGCCAGTGCTACAACGGCTTGGTTTTGTCCACAGAGAGCACGGTGGCTATTTATGGGACCGTCACTGCAGTTCCTGAGGGAAAGCAGGTAAACTCACCTGCTGCAGAAACCTGCTCTGCCTGTGCATGTTCACAGGAAACTAGGTCACCCAGAGCAACATGTTTACATGCCCCACAGTTCTTCCTGGAATCATCCTAACAAGAAATCACCGCATGACTGAAAGTGTATTTCAGTAATGAGATTTGAGTTTCTGTTATTTTTATCAGTGTACAGTAAATATGTTGTGTTAAACTAATAGTTGAACAGAACAGAAAACTTTGTCTTCTGCTAAAGTCTGAACCATGACTGAGGAACAACCTGAACAATCTAGTAAACCGTCTGTTTCCACTGATGAGCCTCCTCAGGCGTTACAGGTGCTCTGCAGATGCGGGACGGAGATGTTCAGTGAGTTCTCCTCGTCTTCTTTTCTCAGGCGCCCGGAGGCCACGAGCTGCACGGCGACTACTGGGAGCTGGTTGGCTTAGCTCCGGCGGGCGGGGCCGACAACCTACTGAACGAGGAGTCGGACGTGGACGTCCAGCTGAACAACCGACACATGCTGATCAGAGGAGAGAACGTCTCCAAGATCCTCCGAGTCCGATCCACAGTCACACAGTGCTTCAGGGACCACTTCTTCAGCCGTGGATACTACGAGGTGAAGCACAGATTTATTGTGGATGCCAAAATGTGGTGGGGTTGATTTTTTGTTTGTTTGTTTGTTTCTTCACCTTTTATAAGGAAAGAAACCCCCAAACCTGATGACCTCACTTTTAGTCAGTGACACTCTGTGCCTCTGTCACATGTTGAGAGCAGTATTGCAGATTAGGAATCAGATCCACCTGAACTGAAGTGAAAAAGCTCCTTAGTCACGTCAAGTCGATGCTGCTGGCCAGATGCAAACTAAATAGCTTTTTTCCAGTCTTCTTAAAGCAGCTGCTTGAGTTTAGCTGGTCACATATTCCACCTGCAAATATCTGTCTGTGGCCTAAGTTTGTAGTTTTTAGCTGATTGTCTTATCTGGGACCTATTGAAGGATTTAGCCCCTATCAGATAAGAGCCTGGTACTACATCTTCTTATCAAATCCAAATGCATTCAAATCGCTTCTTCAGTTTGTTTATTTGATTACAGATATTTTAGTCATAAAAGTGCAGTTTAATAGTACAGAGAAGTCTCACTCGACAGCTGCTCGCTCAGAAATAAAGTCGGTAATAACTACAAACCGTTATGGTTGTTTTATTTTATCTTGCTTTGTGATTGGCCCGTTTCTCCTTTATTCTGAAAAATATGCAGCAGCAGTAAGTTTGAGGGTTGAGTGTGAAAAGGAGCAGACAGCTCGGCATCAGACTGAGGATCGCTTTGCTCTACAATAATCGTTGTTAATTTATTTTTCCGGTGTAGATCACTCCTCCGACTCTGGTGCAGACTCAGGTGGAGGGCGGCTCCACGCTCTTTAACCTCAACTACTTTGGCGAGCAGGCGTACCTGACGCAGTCCTCTCAGCTCTACCTGGAGACCTGCATACCTGCCCTGGGCGACACCTTTTGTATCGCCCAGTCGTATCGGGCCGAGCAGTCTCGCACCCGCAGACATCTTTCTGAGTGAGTCGCCATGTTAAGGATGACGTTACAGCTTAAAAGCCTTTCTGCAAAGATCTATCATTTACTTACAGTGTTTTTATTATTGTCCTCCATGGTCAGATACACTCACATCGAGGCGGAGTGTCCCTTCATTACATTCGAGGACCTGCTGAACAGACTTGAGGACCTGGTGTGTGACGTGGTGGACCGAGTGCTCAAATCTCCCGCCGCAGAGCTGCTCTACGACATCAACCCTGTACGTGACGAGCGACAGCTTTGTGCTCCTGCCTCATTTTTCTAACTATTCTGGAGCATTTCACCTCATAACATTTACGTGTGGTAGTAAAGTTGATATTTTGTTTGGTGACTATGGCTTTTCCAGAACTTCAAACCCCCAAAGAGGCCGTTCAAGAGGATGAACTACAGCGAAGCCATCGAGTGGCTCAGAGAGCATGACGTCAAGAAGGACGACGGCACCTACTACGAGTTCGGAGAGGTGACGGCTGAACACAGCACATCATTCAGCAGCTCAGCTCATCTTATAAAGTCCCCAAAATGTCTCATATCAAAAAAAAATTAATTAAACATATTCCAAACAATTCAAATTCATGAGTGCATACAATCCATTAAACATTCATCAATGTTTTATTAAGTTTTAAAACAGTCCCCTCGATTAAAATGTTAAAAATTTTCCAAAAACACCCACATCTTCATTCCTTAAAGTATTATTCACACCAGTTCCTCTGAACGTCTAAGCCAGCCTACACTTGTGACAGACAAACAGGAAAGTGATCTTCAAAGATCCTGTCAGTAGCAGAGAGCTGCAGTTTTCAGAGACGCCTGTAGAGGGCACTATTGTACAACTTGTTAAAAAGCTCAGCTGTCAAATCAAACTTTGGTCTTTTCAGATGTTCTGCAATCATTTACAAGTTATAAATACGGTTTTCTCCTACCTGAAGAGTTTTTTATTTTGAATATTCATGAAGTCTTTCTTTGATTCTCTCTCTTTCTTTGACTTGCCTGTTGTGTTGATATTTCTCCCTCTGTCAGGACATCCCCGAGGCTCCAGAGAGGCTGATGACCGACACCATCAACGAGACCATCCTGCTCTGTCGTTTCCCAGCCGAGATCAAATCTTTCTACATGCAGCGCTGCACCGAGGACAAACGCCTCACCGAGTCGGTATGAACCTCACAGATCCAGCTGCAGTGTGCCTGAAGCCTGGTTAGAGAGCGGGGAGGTCATGTCCTTCACTAAAAGTACAGTTTCTGTGTGAAGAGGAGCATGAGCTCTTCACTTCAACCTGAGCATTAAGTAGGTAAAAAGGTAAAGACTTAAAGTATAAGCAAGTTGGTGATGAGTGAGTTAAAGGCTCGGCAGGAGAGTGTGAGTGACCTGTGGTGTGAGAGATGAGGTGTAGAGCTTCACTGAAGCAGGTCATCTGTGACTAAAAACAATGTTTTATCTTAAAAATACAGGCAGGACAGCAGAACGGCAGTTATGATACAGCGGCATGTCAAACACCCAGCGGCCTTATTAAGATATGATCAGATATATTCATTAAACACAGTAAAGGTTCAAAGTTCTTTATTTGTCACATGCATAGTTATACAAGTATAACACACAGTGGTCTGTCTCTGATTTACCAAAAAACAAAAAACGTGAGTTATCTGGATCCCTCGAGTATCGTATGTTTGTCTGTGCTGCAGGTCGACGTGTTGATGCCAAACGTTGGTGAGATTGTGGGAGGGTCGATGCGTATCTGGGACGCTGAAGAGCTGCTGGAGGGATACAAGAGGGAGGGAATCGACCCGACTCCATACTACTGGTACACAGACCAGGTAAATGAACACTGACTTGACCTCAGATGTTTGATACATGTTTTGTGCACCTCACTACATCTTTACTTTGTGCAGTTAAACGACTCACGTGGCAGTTAGTTTGTAACGTTAGCTTGAATAAGGTTATCAAACATGCGCTAGTCGACGTTAGCCAGAAGAAAGACAGTTCAGGACTTGGTGACCAAATCCTTGTTCAGCTTTATCATTAGATAACAGTGGTTCTCTTACGGCTGATGCAGTGGCTTCCAAACTTTTTGTCTCCGAGGAACACCAAACAGGAAGTCAAGATTTTAAGGCCCACCTGGAATGAGCCCTAACGTTTGGCTTTATTGCATCACTGCATGTGTGTAGTTGTTGGTAGCTGTGTGTTTCAACAGGCTTCTCTGCCTCTGTGTGTGTTTCAGAGGAAGTATGGCACATGTCCTCACGGCGGTTATGGTCTGGGTCTGGAGCGTTTCCTCACCTGGCTGCTGAACAGACACCACATCAGAGACGTCTGCCTGTACCCGCGATTCATCCAGCGCTGCCGACCCTGAGCACTCACACGCCAAAACACACACACACACACACACACACACACACACATGCAGTCAGTACACCCGCATGTGGCAGCACACATTAAATGAAACAGAATCCATAGTTTGCCCGTGTAGCTTTCATTTCTGAAATCTGAAGAGTTTAAAACTTCATCATGCAACTCCTCAGAAACAAAGTCGGACGCCAGCTGTGCTTCGCCTCTAACCTTCACAGCTTCCTCCTGTGACTTCAAAAGTGCATCTGATCATATTCAGTGTCTGATTATTAAACCAGAAATAAACAGTTGTTTCCTGTAAGTATCTGCTTCTGAATGTTGCAAAATATTAGCTCAGTCCACCTTAAATTCTTTGTTTTTCTTCAGGAAATTTGGCTTTAAACATTGAACCTGCAGCCACAACATTTACTAAAATAAGTCAGCCTTAAGAATATTTCAGGTGCTCCTGAACAGAAAGCTGAAAAATATGAATCAAAGAATAAAACAAATCCACTTTATTTCTGAGACTCATCGGTGAGTCCGTCCTCCTGAAGTCTGGACTCAGGAGAAATTCACAGCCTCAGCATTGCTTCTCCTGCGCGTGGTCCTGGGAACATTTTCTCAAAACTGTTCGTCATTGGTGGTTTAGAAGTGTGACATACTGTACGTGTTGGCCTCAGGGGGTCTTATTGTGTTTCTGTTCTGCCTCTTCATCTGAAATAAATAAACTCTTACTCGATCAACTGAACTTAAATAAAAATGTGATTCAGAAGTGGCTGCTTCTGGCTTGTGTCCCTTTTTTTTTTCTCCTTTTAACCGTAACAAAACCTTAATTATTTAACCTAACAAACACTACAGGACATTCTAATGAAAGATATTTTATATTAACTATTTTTACTAAGTTCACACAACGTCTGGCCCCATGACATGCTCATCATCTTGCAAAAATCTGTGCCTTTTGTTGCTGCTCCACATGCTATTTGTAAAATCAGCTCCAACACCGCCCCTACAAAGTTGCAACAAAGCAACACTTTAAGATGCCGTTTTTGCTCCTTCCAGGCCGGATACTTTGACAAAATCCTCATAGGCATTTCATCAGATTAGCTTGGTTTTTGGGCGGATCAGTCTAAAGATCACAGTGATAAGATAAGATAAAACTTTATTAATCCCTTGGGTGGGTTCCTCTGGGAAATTCGGTTTCCAAAAGCACAGCACCGACAGAAGTTACAGAGTTACAGAATATTATATATACACACACACATATAAATACAGAGACATATATAAATAAAATATACGAAGGGGATGAATAAATAGGAATAAAAATAAAAATACAAGTGAATTGCACATTTCAAGTATTGAGGTCTATTGCACCATTGACTTAACAAAAGTATTGCACAAAAGGTAATTGCACAGTGAAGTGAAGAGGCACTACAGCTTAGTTGTTCCCCCCTCCTTTGTCCTCCTGTTTCCCCTCCCTCTCCCCTCCAGAGAGGAGTTAAACAGTCTGATGGCGTGTGGGACAAAGGAGTTTTTAAGTCTGTTAGTTCTTGTCTTTGGGAGAAGCAACCTGTCACTGAACAGACTCTTCTGGTTGTTAATGGCCGTGTGCAGAGGATGCCCAGCATTGTTCATAATGTCCAGCAGTTTTTTTAGTGTCCTTTTCTCTACGACTGTCACCAGAGTGTCCAGCTTCATGCCGACCACAGAGCCAGCCTTCCTGATCAGTTTCTCCAGCCTGGATGAGTCCTTCTTTGCTGTGCTGCTCCCCCAGCACACCACAGCATAGAAAAGTACTCCAGCAACCACTGACTGGTAAAACATCCTCAGGAGCTTCCTGCAGATGTTAAAAGACCTCAGCCTCCTGAGGAAGTACAGTCGGCTTTGGGCTTTTTTATACAGGTGCTCTGTGTTGCATGACCAGTCCAGTTTGTTGTCCACCCACAGCCCGAGGTACTTGTACTTGTTGACCACCTCCCCCTCCTCCCCCTCTACCTGAACTGGCAGTGGACCTTCTCTGGACCTGGACCTGATGCTATATTGCAAAGCGTTTGAGTTCATGTTGGAGGGCATGTCCATGGCCCTATTTATCTTATGTCAACCTTAGGACTGATGTTTTTGCACCAACTTTCTTTTGATTGGCTGCTCCTCACAAAACAGAAGGAAATTGCAGCGCTGCAGTTCCACTTATGACCACTAGAGGCTGAGCTAATCCAACACTTGCTTATAAAGACTTTGAAGCGAAAGAACACAAATGGCGACAGGTTGCGTCTGTGAGAACTTCCCCATCTGGCAGCTTTTGGTTCTTTCTTTGTGTTTCTGCTTAATTTAACTTCCTCTTCTTGTAAAAATGTTTTTTAAGGAAGAAGGAAACATGATGCAAACTGGAGAAACTGGTATTATTTAAAAGGAATGTGGGCCATTCAAACATTCAAGGAAATAGTTTTCTTTGAGCTCTTTAGTAAGGCCTGATGCTGTTTAAAACACACTTCTATGGCATTTTAAACCCTTATTTAATTAGTTTGATTACCGGGAGGTTGTTAGGCAAATGTTTGTAGACGCTTTAAAAAAAAAACCCATCAAAACACATGGTCTGACAGAGCAAAGCAGTCGTAACAGGCTGTTTATGATCAGCATAGTAAGCCTTTGGCCACTTTTGCACCAGAAAGTGCAGCATAAAATACACAGCAGGTCAATGAACATGTGAAATGTTAATTATGAATAACTCATAATTAAATGCAGAGGGGCGTAAGAGTGGGGATCAGGTTGGATCAGCTGCAGTGTCAGGTGATCAGGTGTCTCACAATTATTGCCTTTACAATAATACACAATAGAGCACATTGTGTGTTTCACTTTTTCTGTTTAAATTAACGTTTCTCTTCTTGTTTCCAGCTCTGATTAAACTCTGATACTTTATCTCCTAACACATGTCTCTTAACACGCCGCGTGTGGGCGTGACCAGCACGGCCGTGGGCGGGGTCCTTTAACGTTAAGATGACGCCACACTGAGATAACGATTCTACGTTAAGCGCGCCACGGTAACAAAGCAACAGACCGGAAATTGACTCAAGCTATTTCTATAATAAAAGCACGTGTTCTTTTTCTTTTCTTTTTCTCAGTTTAAAGCAAAAACAAAATAGATATCGAGCAAAGGGCTTGTACAATGCAGCTTACAATTCGTTTCTATATATAATTTTACAGTCATAAATACAATGAGAAATGTGAAATATATGTTCAGTTTAATTTATTCAATTATTTTTTGTATACTTACCTTCTTAAATCCCAAATAGTTGTAATTAGAGTAAAATAGTTCACTAATCTCTGGAACTGACATGGTTTTCTATAATTTGTGTAATTTTCTTTTGTATGACTTTCTTTTTTTCTTCCTTTTATAAATTTTGTTGTTATTTATTTATATATTTATTTACAATTTTACCTGTAAAAAGCTTCAGTTTCACTGTTTTTGTTGTTTTGTTTTAGTTTTGATTGATTTTATTTTATGTTGTGTTTCATTGTCTTTATTCTAGATTGTCTTTTATTATTTATTTTTGCTTTTTTTCGTTGAACGTTGAGGGAAAAAATATTGCTGAGGAGATTTAATTACAAATAATAAAATGCATTGACCAAAGACTAATACTACATGCTTGAATAGGAATGTAAAAATAAAAACCCGACTTTAGGGGACAAAAAACCCTAAATGTCCTATGTTGTAATACCATTTGTAATACCAGTTCGGAAGCGCCTGATAAATATCCTTCATAGTGTAATCAATAAAAAATATAATAGTGACATCCTCTTATGAGGAAATTATCCAGGACACATATTTTAGTTTTTAAAGCGTTTAAATATATTTTAAGAAGATATACAAGTGAAATCTAATGAAAAAGATAACATTACATCAATGCAGTTTTTGTAACGTTTAGCTCGTGTTAGATTTTGTTTCGAAACTCTAAACCGGAAGTTGTTTTTCATTAGCTGTTATAACTCTTAACGGAAGTCCGTGCAGGCAGCCGGCGGTAGCTGAAGGAATCTGGCTGTGGTGTCGGATAGTACCGTGAGTTACTGTGGATCCAGCAGCAGAGAGTCTCAGTATCCAGCCTTAATCTTAGCAGGCGCGGAGACGTTTTTTGCGTCAGTGAAAGCGAACATGATGGCAGCCCTGGGCAGCGCCGGTCGTTTGATCCAATGTGAGTGTGATTGCGCCGCCAAGTTAGCCTGAAGAGAAAACTTCCAAGTTTTACTGGTTTTCTGAGGATTTAATGTCAGGGCATAAACAGCATCACAGCGCTTATTTTACACAGTTTACGGTCACTGAATAATTTTATTATTATTTGCCAGAAACTCAACAGCACGCTTCTGACATTGACATCAATATTTTGTAAATGTAAAGTTAGCTCAGGGGATAGCATAACAACTTCCTGGCCGGATATGCCCCTCGCTTTTAACAACCTCCTTTATTTTGCCATATTACTGACTTTTTTTTTTTTTTTTTTACCGTCACCGTCGTCTTTTTTGGAATACATCGAACCCAGGTTTTGTGTATATTACCCATGCGGTTAGGTGGAAAGGCTAAAATTATCTGAATGTGTTACCATGATTTTGCTCTTATTTTGTAAACGCTGGTGTTTCTGCGGCTCATTTCCACAAGCTTGACGCGGCAGAGCTGCGTCCCTTTAGGTTACCGTGCGAACGTGAGCGTTACATAAGGGATTTATCCCATGCCTAGGCTGCATTTGGTGAGCGTCAGGTGGCCTGAAACTATCGCCAGTGTGCGCGTACACTTCGCGTTTTAGCGCCGGGAGGAAGAAAGAAAGACTCGAAGTTACACAATTGCAGCTCTGTGAACTTGCGTAACCTCAGCGAGCCCCCTGGCGGTGCGGCGCGGTACTGCTGGGAGCGGTTATGAAAGTGAAGCCGGCTGAACGCATCGGTTAGACTGCATAGTTATTATCATTATTATTAGAATAATAAAGTTTATTTCCACGAGAGCTTTCAAGAAGTACTTTCAAAGTGTTTCCCAGGATATTTGGAAAAAAAAGGGCAACCATCTAAAGAAGAGAATGCACGCAGTTAAAACGGCAATAACAGTTTAAAAGCTCATTCATGACTTCAGCTTCATAATCCATAAATAAATCTGTAACATATCCACTAATCTGAGACCACTTTAGGATTTATGGGTACTTTTAAAACGTTTAAAGTAAACTCTGTATCTGCCAGGAAGCTGGTGTTAAGTTCACTCTTGCCCAGCAGCTGGGGTTTGAGGCCTGAGTGGGTTAGGGAATTACAACAGTCCAAACATGATGAGATGAAGCAAACAAATCTTTATTTATATAGACTGTTTCATCCCAGGTGGGGGCAAAATTGGCCTCATTCATACTCTATGAACAGATTTATAACTGATTCAGACCATGCATGTGCACAGATGATAATGAATGAAGGCCATAACTTAAACACACACATCTATCATTATTTTTTTGTGTGTTTAATATTTTCCTTTTCAATAAACCCCCAAAATGCCCAGAATGACAATGAAATTAAAAAAAAGGCAATTAAATTACACGTTAAGACCAGAAAGTTTTAAGTAAAAAATCGTCAGCTTGAATCCAGCTGTGATTTTGTGTGAGCGCTTACATTTTATCTGCATTTCTATGCTCATATCAGTGCCCATTTATCTGCACAAAGCCTGAACCAGTGCAGCCATGACAGATTTAAAAAGGAGCCAAAATGCAATGGTAAAATGTTGTTGTTATTGTTATTATTATTATTATTATTATTATTATTATTATTATTATGTACTATTTTAATCCATAAGCAAAATAGAAATTAAGATTGTTATTAAAACTATAACTATACTTTCACAGTACTTCTTTGGAGAGTAGCATTGGCTGTGTTACCTCTGTTATTTTTCTGGAAGAGAGACTTTTGAGTTTAATGTAACAACAGATTTGCCTTCTCTTCACCTTAAAACTGATCGATGATTGAACTCTTCACTCATTACAAACTGATCCTTACACTCACTCACTGATTCTTGAGCTAATAAAATCATCTAATTGTTGTTCCGATGAATCGCACTGTTTCTTGTTCTTCAGTTGCCAGGAGCAGCTTGAGTCTGAGTTTGAGACGACGCTCCACTGCTGCAGCCGCCGCCTACGCCCAGACTCCAGAGACGCAGGAAAACAGGTCACACACGCCACACTCGATTTCATGTCTTAGCGAGGACATCTAATTGGCATAATGCTTTCCCTAGCTGCTTATCCTTACCCTAAATATAAAAAATGAATACCTACCCTTAAGCCTTTGCCTAAACCTAACCATAACCTAATTGTATCCCTGACACTAAAACCACATTTTGAGTCTCAAAAATGCCTTCAAACTTGTGGGGACCGGGACCACAAGGGCTGTTGGTCCCCACTAGTGATGTGTGATACCACTGATTTCCTTTCTGATCCGATACCAAGTAAAAGTCAGGGTGGTATCGACGATACTGATCCGATACCGATAGTCTGTACAAAAACGTAATGTTTCATTGTATTTCATAATACAATATATAATTGTATTATGAAATTGTAATAATATAGCTTCATAATGATTACAGGACATCAGACTACTTGTTCTTTTTGCTTAATAATGTAGAATTATCATGTAGAAATAAAAAACCTGAAGTTGTGCCCTATTTGAGCATGTTGCCTGCCTGCAGCACTAAAGGACTCCCTGAGAGACGTCTGTCTCCCCTAGCAGCACCTGTCCCTCTCCTCCTCTTCAGTTCGCCTCAACATAAGCTCGTCATATTCTGTGATGTGATTTACTCTGAGGTGTTTGACGAGGTTAGTGTTGTTGCCACAACACATCACTGTCTTGCCACATGTATCGCAAACCGCGTCTTGGCTGTTTGTGGAGGTAAAATACGTCCACACATGACTCCATTTATGCTCAGCCATTGTTGTGAGTGCGCACGCCAGGGGCTGGACACAGTTATACAGCTGTGTTTCGCACATGACTATGAAAGGCGTAAGAGGAAATAGTTCCTTCCAATTTAGACGATCTGAATGATGTAGTTTCTTTCCACTTTGTTCCTGTTAATGAAAAACTACAAATTTACCCCAAAGTACTAAAATATCGATAATTTAATATGAGAATTGATTCTAGAACATAAATGACTGGTATCAGAAGAATCGATATTTCAATATCGATCCGCACACCACTAGTCCCCACAAGTATAGTAAACTACCAATTTTTGGTCCCCACAAAGATGTTTATACCCGTCCACAAACACACACAGACACACACAAAATATGAAATAGGTGTAAATGGCTAAAGGGGTCTCTAAACACAGAGTCAGTGCCAGAGGTGGGTGGATCGATCCAAGTATTGGTATTAGATCGATACTAGCCCGATAGATTCGTACTTTCTATCATCTATGTTCAGTTTGAAGCCCACTGAATGTGCTAAATTGTTTTTACCTCAAACATTAAATAAGAATATATTATGTCTGAAAATTATAACCATTTTGTGTGTTTTTGTTGCTGTTGGCTAATTATTGTGGAAACTAAGAATCACAGTGATTTAGTGGTCATTAAAATGTGATCAATCACGACACGCTCTCCCCTTTATAAGCTGCGTTTAAAGATTAAAAGTATCGGTGTGAGTGTTTTCATCCTGCTGCTGTATTTACTTGGCATTGGATCGATACCAGAATTCTCAGTATCACACAGCACTAGCCTGTGCTGAGCATCTGTGTCTGAAGACTGCTGACGTTAGTCTGATGACGCTGCTTTAGCTGCTCTCCTATTGATTGATTTATTCCTTTTATTTCAGAAGCAAAGTCTAATAAAACCGCTCCACACCAGTGTGCAGGGCCGTATACACAAAGATTCCTGACCTTGTCTAAAAAAACAAAAAACACGTTTCACAAAGCATCTTGAGTCTAAAAGAAGGTGAAAGCCTGTCAGGAGTGAGGAGGGGAGAAGACGTCCTGTAATGATTAAAGAACAAATAATGGTGGATTTCCTTTCATCTTCTGTGAAATCGTTTCTCCTGGTCTGACCTGCTGGGGTTCATTAGAAATGACAGGGACTGTTTTCACCAGTTTGTCGACATCTTCTCACACAGGACCCGCCTCACGCCTCTTTATAAAATTCTGTCCTCCTCGAGCTGACAGTTGAGCTATATTTATGAATGCGACAGCAGATTATTGGAGTTCAAAGCTCACTGAAGGGTTTAAAACCTTAGCAGTGAAACATGTTTCTCGGAGCTGCTACGGCTGCAAGGCCTGCAGTGATGTAGCGTCAGAGGATGGAAAAGCAGCAGGCAGATAATTCCTGCTGAGCTTTGCCCACATAGGTCTACAGCATAAATGCTTTTATGCAGTTTTATGTGCATAAAAAAATACATTGGCGTCTCCTCCAAGCAGGTTTTCTTCTGTTAGGGGAAATGTTTACCCTTCACTACCAATTTTCATAACTGGACTTTCATTTATTAAAGCATAAAATGCATTTTTGTTAATGAGAAGTGGGCATAAACATCAGAACTTGTTGTGTGTGAGGAAAGAAAGATAAATGACCTTTATTAACTCTAGTAGAGCAGGGCAATATGACCAAAAATATTTATCATGATATACATTTGAAAATTTGCAATAACGATATAACTGACGATATAATTGACACTAGACAAAATGCTTTACAACTCCACAACTTTATTAGTGCAAAAAACCCATCAATGTATTTTCACTTAAACAAGCAGCTGTTTTTTATGTGCATTAAAGTTATATAAAAATGTAAGTGCAAATTCCTTGCTGACAGTTTAACCAAAAGGCATTTCCAGTGGAAATTGGCCGACATATCCTCAGCATAACCATGTATAATATCCACAAAACGTAAAAAGAGGTTAAACACACACAATACGGTAATATTATGTTGAAGCACAGTACGTATCACTCGGCGAGGCTCCTGCCTACGATAGCCGTAATGCTCCGACAATCCATCAAGTGGTGCGGGTTTGTAGCTTAGCAAAGTCGTACTGAAACATTTGACAGATTTTCGAGCGCCGTGTACGACATAAAATCGTTTCGAGGTCAGTAAACACAACCAGAATTCATACATAAGGCACACGGGATTATAAGGGGACCTGTCGATTTTCAGAAAAATCAAAGGATTGATTTTAAGTGTGCCGTATTTTCCAAACAACACGGTAATAACGACGGCCCGCTAGCACGCTCTACCAAAAATAGTGCTTCGTTGTGTATCTGACGGACGAAAGCTAAACCAGTTCCACACCACTGAAGTTGCAGCATATTTACAAACTAATTCTGGTTCATCCGTTTCATTTAACGATCCACTTTCGCTCTAGACACTGCGCATGCGCGTTTTACCCATATTCTATCGCGATATTTCATTTTCCTATCGTTGCCCAAAATTACACCGGTATTACCGTGAACGGTATGATATAGCCCAGCCCTAAACTCTAGATCAGATTTGTTAATTTGCAATTGATTAACATTAAAGTACAGACTGCTGAATGACCTGACTTTGTACTTTGTGGGGTGTAAACGCATTGAAGCACTGAGTCTGGTTTAGATCCTGTTTGGCTCAACTTTTCATTATTCCAATAATTTATGCCTTTTGTTCTTAAACGATTAAATTTACCTAACAGAAGCTCCCCCTTGAAATATCTTCCCAGTCCCCCTGGCTTCCATCCATAATTTTTCTGACCTAGATTTGGCCTAGTGCACAGTTTCTACACAGTGTCACATCTTTTAGGGGTGTTAGATGTGAATTATTGATCGTGACTCTCTCCTGTCTGCAGGAAGCCGAAGACGGGGATCCTGATGCTGAACATGGGAGGACCCGAGAAGCTAGAAGATGTTCACGACTTCTTGCTACGCCTCTTCATGGACACAGACCTGATGAAACTCCCAGTACAGAAGTACGCACACAGAGATCACGCTGCCTTAAATGCAAGGAGTTATTTGCAAATGTGAACACAAAATATAGTGACGCAAACGGCTGACCTTAGAGTTGAGGTGGTCGGTGTTTAACAGCTGGGATCTCGGTTTCCCAGCGCTCGCTCCATGCATTTAGCCCGTAATGTGAACTCTCCGGTGGACAGGATGTAAACAGGATATAAAGCTCTGATAAGAGGTCCTTCCTTCAAATAGTCCTCTGTCATCATTATTTCAGCAGGGCTTTGTGGGGATCTAGTGGATTATGTTATGCTCTCGTGCTTTTCTGAAACTCCCCAGATGTTTTCTGTTTAGATTGAATTTATGTTTCAACAAACCTGGCGACTTGGTTACATGAAATATGTGATGAATTAAAAGCAACTGCTTTATTTTTGGGTTTACACACATGTAAGCGCACACTGTGGGGCGGGCGGGGGGTTTGAGGAAGTTTGTTGGGTGACGGCTCTGTGCTGTGTCCGTGTTTGATAACGTCCCACTGAGAAGAAAAATCTTTGTGGTTTTTAGCAGCACTGATCCTTTTTAAAGCAGGCGTGACTGACCCAAGATCACACACTTTGACTTCAAAGATTGCTCCAACCTCAATATGAATGTTTTATGAGCCACTTATTGACTTTATTTAGACCTTGGGCGGTCCCGACCCCGAGGGAATGAAGCGCTATAGCGAACGTCTGGATATTTGGGTGCAAATGTGTCCTGTGACTTAACCAAGGACGTCATTCCAAACCAGCAGTTTGATCTGAACTGAGTTCACTCTATGAAGAGCTTTCCAGAAATTAAGACCCGCATCCAGTTCAGGGTCTTGGGGTGGGGCTGTCACAGGATAAGATGCGGGGTACACCCTGGACAGCTCACCAGTCTGCTGAAGGGCCTCGTGCATGGTTTTGGGCTGTGGGAGGAAGCTGGGGTACCCATACAGAAGGACCCATGCTGTCAGGTGACGGGGTTGGCCACTGCACCACCGTGCTGCCCTGCACATAAATGCACATGATGCAACTTTCTGTGCAGTTTTGGAACATTTTTAAAACATTGAAGAAATGTCAAAGTCGAACTGTAACTGAAACACAAATGACTAAACGCGTTTGTCTGTCAGTCGGCTGACCTCGGTTGGACCTCGGGGGTTAAGCCTTTCTTACACTTGAAGCTGTTTGACTGTAAAGCAGAGAGATTCCCATCAGCCACTGCTCCTCTTTGTTTGCTGCTAACATGCCATGTTAGGATGGTGAGCATTTCAGCATGCTAACATTAGCAGGGGGTCAAATGACAGCTGTGTCTAAGTATAACCTCACAGAGCAGAGCTCCCTCCCTTTAACCTCTATTTCACCCAGAAGTGAAGCTCTTTGTGTGAAGAATCTCCTTTTATTTTATTTATTTATTTTTTTTAAGTGTCATGATTGTGATCTCTGCTCTGTGTAAGAAAACAACACGAGTGTCCGTCTCCATGTTGTCCAGCACTGAGACAAACCATCCTCAGAAGCTGGACAGAATAATACTGACCTGCTAGGGGGTCATGTTGTGCATGTTTTGTATAATTTTAGACCGTTTTGTGTTTCTGTTTTATTGTTTGGCCTCTTAAAATGCTCAAATATGACGGCACAAACTCCTTGTAACCCTGCACCAGTGCTCAGTAAGGTCTGTTTGTTCATCCATGCAGCATCTGCTCATTGGACTACAACAGCATTTCATGATGTAACAGGATGAATCCAACTAGACCTGACAATAGAAATGTTAAAATAATAAATTCCTGCCATCATTGTGTACTTGGTGGTCACTTTACCTTTCCTGCTTCTGGCCATTTTGAGCAGAGTTGTCTGACAGGTTTCCCTGGGGTGGGAAACAAACAGGGTGAGGATAAATAAGGGATTAAAACCCACAATGACACAGGAATGACACAAAAACGGTGCAAATGTTAGTGCTTCTTGCTTCTCGCTGCAGAAAGTCCATGCTGGAAACTCTAAACTAGATTTATTGTCTGGTGTTTGGTGACGCTTGTGGACATGAATCTCACCTCCGTGTCCATGGAAACTGCACATCTTACTGAAAATGTTAATAATGAACCTTGACCCTTTAAAGCTCCAGAAATCACACGTTATAGTGCTGTTACAGGTCATTTGCTTTTCTTCTTCTTCGTTGCTGCGCAATAATTCACTGTATTAAATCTGTGATGCATTAAGTGTGAGTTGTGTAACTGCAGCTGTGCGATCTGCCTCCCGCTCTGCAGTAAACTCGGCCCATTCATCGCCAAGCGGCGCACACCGAAGATCCAGGAGCAGTACAGCAAGATCGGAGGAGGCTCGCCCATCAAACACTGGACGTCCATGCAGGGGGAGGGCATGGTGAAGCTGCTGGACGAGATGAGCCCTGAGACAGGTGAGGATGCCTCACAGAGGCCTCCGCTCCTCCTCAAATCTGACAGCTTACATGGAGTTAAAGTCATGTTTGGAGGCAGTTTGTGTGCTTTTATTGAGATTATGGTTTGCTTGGCTGTTGTTGGCAAAGTGTGTGTGAAATGGAGATAGTAAGACAGCGAAGGAGTGTCTCCTCACACGCCTGCAGCACACCTCACTGATAACACAGCAGCAATCTGAAAGCTGACCAGATCTGTTAGAATTTCGTCTAAAACTACGATAATCTTCATAAAAACCTCCCTTTAAGCTCCTGAAATGTTATTTTTATTTGAAGATTTCAATTAAACTGCATATCCTGCATATTCAAACTGTAATGTTGCCAGTGAGTTTCTCCCGTGCTGTCTGGTCATTGGCTGTTTCTTCTCTCTGCGCAGCTCCTCACAAGTTCTACATCGGCTTCCGGTACGTTCACCCGCTGACGGAGGAAGCCATTGAGGAGATGGAGAAAGAGGGAGTGGAGAGAGCTGTGGCCTTCACGCAGTATCCTCAGTACAGCTGCTCCACCACAGGTGATACAAGCAGGAAATGATGTCTGTTAAATGTAGAAAACATGTAAAAGGAACAATCAGAAGATTACTCAGACGTTTGTGTCCGTTAATGCCGCCACACCCAGGGTGCTGTCTGCTCTGCGAGCTCCTGATAAATACACTCTGTTCTCTCCAGACTAAATCACACTCAGCATGTTCTCAGACTGTTCCAAGAACGCCCAGCTCACACGTGAGGCAGGCACACTCTTCAAACCCACAATCCATCCATGAATCGGTGCCCACAAACTGTTTTTGGGTTACAAAATATGCATCTGAGGAAGAAACTTTGAGGAAATTTATTGATTAGTGATTGGCAGCAGCAGAGAGATTTTATTCCTGTGTAATGAAGTATTTCTCAATGTGTTTTCTTCTTTTGCTCACAGGCAGCAGTCTGAACGCCATCTACCGTTACTACAGCAACAGAGCTGACAGGCCGAAAATGCGCTGGAGTGTCATCGACCGTTGGCCCACACACCCTCTGTTGGTGGAGGTTAGAGACACACGCACTCATTTTCATATCTTAGTGAGGACATCTAATTGGCATAATACTTTCCTTAGCCGCTTACCCTAACCCTTAGGTTATGATTAGGCTCATTCTAACCCTGACACTACAACCACATTTTAAGCTCCAAAACTCCCTTCAAACTTGTTGGGACGGGCATTTGGTACAGTGGAGGCCAATTTCTGTCCTCACAAAGATGTCTAAACATGTGTGTACACACATGCAAAGTAAAACCAAACTAGTACTGATGTACACGATTCTGCCAAAAGTATTCACTCATCTGCCTTCACATCCATATGAACTTGAGTAACATCCCATTCTTAAGCCATAGGGCTTAATATGATTTTTGACCCACCGTTTGTAAAGGCTTCAGCTCTCCTGGGAAAGCTTTCCATAAGGTTTGGGAGTGTTCATGAGAGTTTTTGACCATTCTTCCACATGTGCACATGTGAGAAGGCCGGCTTGGAGTCTTTGCTCTAATTCATCCTAGAGGGTTTGAGGTCAGGACTCTGTGCAGAAAGGAATTCGGTGAGCTCCTGAGAGCGACCCATTCTTTCACAGATGTTTGTAGAAGCAGTCTGCATGCCCAGGGGTGCTTTTTTTTTTTTTTTTTTTTTTAATAAATACACCTGTGGCAGTGGGAGAGATTGGTATATTTGATTGGGTGAGTGAATGCTTTTGGTAATATAGTGTGTAAGAAAACAGAGTCAGTCAGTAAGTCACCACGCAGCTAAATGACCAGAAAGCAGTTGTGGTGGGTGATCATGGCAGCTTTTAGTCCTGACTGTGTTTTATCAGCTGAGGTAAATTTCACTAGCTGTGTTTATAATACACCATATGTGTGTGTGTGTGTGTGTGTGTGTGTGTGTGTCTGTGTCCAGTGTTTTGCAGAACATATCAAAAATGAACTGCTGAAGTTTCCAGAAGATAAGAGAGATGATGTTGTCATTCTGTTCTCGGCACACTCACTCCCCATGGCTGTAAGTATGAAAAACTACTACTGACAAGTACTATCAGTACTGCTCTAGCCCTCAAAGTAACATGCTAATAAAATACTCAAGTTTCACTCACCAGAACTGGACCACAGATTTCTCTAAGCTCTGTACTGCATAACACTCATTATATTTCTCAGATAATTCAAGTAAAAGGCTTAAAAGGGTCATAAAATCGAGTGAAGTGACTCCAGCTTGCAGCAGCTGTCTGTATCACACCCATCACCCCAAATTTGAAACTTTAATACATTTGAATGGGTGGATTATAAAAATGAGAACAGGTTTTTGTCACCAGACTGTAAAGTTTGGCATTTGCTGTCACAGTTTCTGGGGACTGACTCTTGGAAAGGAACGAATGAAGCCAGAGTGGGGTCTGGTCCTTATTACTGATGACACTGATCAGATGGTACTGGTACTGACACTCTTATAAAGACTGATGTGCTTTCCACAAATTACTACTAAAATTTACTGATATTTCTCAGTATAGGCATTTCCTTTCACAATGGAGTAGTAGTATTTATCTCTAGAAAACAAAACCCACTTCATCTTCATTTTCTTTTCGTGTAAAGAAGTACACTTTAAAAACTATTCCGATTTGTTACCTGACGGTTCATCAAAACAGATGAAAAACCTGAAATATCTCAACAGAAATCAGTGCAAATTCAGTTTGTCTTTGCTGTTAGGAAGTAGGGCTGCCACAAACGATTATTTTGATAGTCGACTAGTCACCGATTATTTTTGCGATTAGTCGACTAATCAAATCCATTGGACGTAAAACGTACAGCTTATTGCACCAGCACCCATCTGCTCTCATATAACTATCATTAGCTTGCAGCTTTAAGTGTTTAAGGTATGTGCTAACTAAAAATGAAGACAAAATGATAAGTTTATTAAATTTTAATGAAATTTGCAGATTGTTTCGGTGAAGTTTAATAAACTCCTGCTATCTAAAATATAACAGGACACCGGAGTAAATTCTCGAGCATCTCACACTTCTGATGATCAGTTGTCTGCTTGATGTTTATTCAGCTGTGTAAAAACTATAACTTTAATCTCAGCCAAACCGATTCACTCAGGAACAAATAAAATACTAAAAAAAGCCAAACAATAACATAACAAGTTATCTAAGTGACTTATATATCATGTTTAACCTGAGTAGCGAAAGACGGCGGTGGGTTTGAAAACGATTTGCCAGGAGTCCGGTGTTCTCACGGGCTCTAGTGAGCCTTGCCCCCGGCTAGCTATCGTGCTAGTGGGTAACAGACGTCTCCGAAAACGTCGGAGCGCTTTTGAAAGTATGTGGTGTCTTGATAAACTGAGCAGATATTTGAAGTTTACACAGCTACATTCTTGCCTGAAAATATGTTAAACTTTATTTTGTGACCCAAAAAGAATAATAAGAGTAATATTAAAACTAACTAGCTGCCGCCATTGTTGGAAACTGAGCTGGGCTGCGCTATGAATTCTGGGACACAGCTTCTTCTTCTTCGGGGTTTAACGGCAGCTGGCATCCTTGTACATGCAGTGCTGCCATCTTCTGTTTCAGTCCGTTATTACACTCTTAAATCCTACTACTTATTCCTGCGTCTTTTGGGATCTTACAAAGCTTCAAACGACGCGTCGACTATTAAATTAGTCGTCGACGATTTTAATAGTCGACGTAATCGTGACTAGTCGACTAATCGTGGCAGCTCTATTAGGAAGCCTATAAAACTGTTTTCTGCTGCTTAATTGGTTAGTTTGACAGCACATCTTTGGCATCTATATCCAACATGTCACCAGCAGTTCAGTGTAACTACTCACACTTTAAATCCAGGAAAGTCCCAAACTCTGTGATAGGCCAAGCTTCTCAGATGAGAGATCTGATTTCCTCGTGCCTTGTTAGCTTTCTTTGAACCATGCCATTAGGCAACAGAAGGTTTTTGTCCAGCTGAAGTACTTTCTTCCAGCACATTATTCAGGAACTGCTTAATGTGTTAATGTTGCTTAGCGCCGTGCTGTTGTGTGCCCTGTGCTGCAGGTTGTAAACAGAGGTGACCCGTATCCTCAGGAGGTGGGAGCCACAGTTCAGAGGGTCATGGAAAGACTGGGTCACTGTAACCCCTACAGACTGGTGTGGCAGTCCAGGGTGAGTAAACATCACTCGCTATGTAATTGAATAAACCAGCAGCACCACCTAGTGGTGACAGTGTGCTGTAATAATCAGGTAACGCTGCATACTCAACACTGATCACACATCAGTTTGTAATGCTTATCAATATGGTTTTAATTTACTGAGCTTATGCTTTGCTGTTTTTCACACAACTTTCATTGTCAAAATGCTTTTTTTTTTGTTTGTTTTGTTTATTTATTTACTTTTTGGCATTATTTCACCCTGAGCCTGACTTTAAAAAGACAAAACGCACATAGCGACATGGTCACCACAGGCCAAAGAAAGTCTGTGACATTCAGCGACTGAGTAATGATGGATTAAGTGACCACTAGTGATGCAGAGTGGGCAGGTTCCAAGTAAGGGGGGCATCAACACAAGAAACAATTTGCTCATCACTTTTAACTTTGCAGCTGCCTGGTTGTTGCTAAGGGACGTTCCAGACTCCAGTTGCCTAGGTAACCTTCTATTTTATTTGCCACACCATCAAAATACAGATAAGAGCATCCTTTGCTCTCATAGGTAGTCGCTCCATTCGCCTAAAAGTTCAGTAAAGTTTAACTTGGGATTTTCTATGGGAAATACTCAATGTCACCTAGGCAACCGGAGCCTAGACTGTCCCCTATGTCACCATCGGTGACAAAATGCTTTACTTCCTACATGAGCAGGAGCCCATCTGGTCACCGTAGGTAAGAATAGATTTGGGCAGTGCTCACATTCCTGGCAAATGTGTTCAGTTTTTCTTTAGTTCTGCAGACAGACTCTTCCAATCCAGCTTTACCTTCTTATTATACTTACATGCAGCTAAACTATTAATATTATTTAGACCTGGCCGGCCTGCTTTTGTGTTTTGTGTTGCCACAAGATGGAGCCACTTGTCTGACTAATATTTTTGCTATTTCAGAGTAGAAGCCCTCAAAGCTCCTCAGTGCTCAGGTCACAGGGCCTGGCAGCTTACATAATTCACAAATGATAAAAATTTCACAGTGGAAGAGGACTCTGAGTTGTCACTGGCTACCTGTAGGGCAGAATGAATAACCCAACATGTGTGAAAATGCACAGTATGTGGTACATACAGTAACACAGGGTACCAGAGATAGCCTTCCTGCAAGAAGATCATGGTATCAGTTTTATTTATTTTATATTTAATGGGATTTCAAGAAAGGTCACGGGGTCGTTTACGTCCTCACTGAACCAGGAACACCTGAAACGACCTTGGACACGTCATCCATCTATAGAACTTAAGTCAGCCATGTCCTGTGTGTGGTCTCTCAGGTGGGGCCCATGCCGTGGCTCGGTCCCCAGACAGACGAGGTGATCAAAGGTCTGTGTGAGCGAGGGAAGAAGAACCTGCTGCTGGTGCCCATTGCCTTCACTTCGGACCACATAGAGACCTTACACGAGCTGGACATCGAGTACAGACAAGTGCTGGGAGAGGAGGTGAGAGGGGAAAAAAGCAGTGTTTATATACATTTCCTCAGTTTTTATGTAAAAATTAACTGGTACATAAATACTGATTTAAAAGAACAGAATAAATCTGCAGCAGCCTTTGAAGAAATAAACTGAAGCAGGCAGAAAGTCAATTAGCCAGACCTGCTCTTTCTCTAAAGTCCTTAGAAAGATTCATTAAATAGGGGAAACGTATCTATGCATTTGTGATCTACAATTAGGGCTAAGGTCTTTGTACTGGTTGTTTTGGTTAGCTAAAGTGTGTGTATGTGTGTGAGGTTTGTTTCCAGCAGCCCAGTGCCCTCTGTCTGTCTGAAGGCACCAGTAAAATGGCCACCAATCAATGTGACTGGTGCCATAAAGATACACATGCTTATACCCATGAGGAACCATCGAAATCGTTTCTAAACTTGAACCTGAAGAAACACATCTGTCTTCCAGTCCCAAGTTTTGAGGTCTGAAATGCTATTAAAAAAAAACGTACTCCACCAAAAATGTATAACACCTCTACACACCTGATGTATTAAATTCCTCGTGTTTGGATTTATTTACTCCAAAACAAGACTGTCGCATTAACTGAGCGTTTACTACCTTTTTTCTGTGTGAGTCTAAATTGTTGGTAGATATGTGCAGTTCCAGTTTTTCCCAGTGGGCTGGAGAATATCATGACGGTCATTTTAACTGATGTGTTGTGGTCGTGAATCACATATGAGCTGTGGCAGTGACTGCATTTTCTCTTTGGGTCTATTGAGTTTCTAAAGCTCAAAAGCCAAACGAATGACTGCATAAAGCTATAAAATGGAGTAAAGCAGCAAATGCTGACCTTTTTAAGTCCACAATCAAGAGACTCTTTGGTGTTCTGACTCCACGTTCAGAACAGAAACTCAGACAGGAGCAAAGGAATGAGGAAAAGGGGGGGGGGGAGGGAGGTTTTGTCCCCTAATTTTGCAGTTTTCTAAGATGTTATGAACATTTGTGATGTGTTGTTATTTTTCTTTCCAGTGTGGGGTGGAGAACATCAGGAGGGCCGAGTCATTGAATGGGAACCCTCTCTTTATGAAGGTACCTGTCACACACTAACCTGACCCATGTTTGCAGAACAAAGATTTTCTTTAAAAGAAATGCAGATGCCTAACATGAAGTGCCACGCTGGTTTTTAAAGTCATGTTTTGATCCCTTGCGTTGAGCATTTTGGCTCTAATGTCATATGCAAGTGTTGCATATATCTCAGAAACGGAGTTGTTAACCACCGACTGCCCTTTATACAGTCCTTTTTACTTCAAATATGACCATAATTGACAAAATGAGCATCATCATCAATCAAATAACAGTTAAAATGAGCAACTTGGACAATAAACCCATCAAGAAACTCTTCACTGAGGTCGCAGATCAAGTGAGAAGTAGGGTCGTTTTTCCCATAGACTTCTATGTAGTTGCTGCTCTATTTTATAACCAAAGGAGTTGCCCTCTGCTGGTCATTGGAAAGAATGCAGATCCAGCTTGCATATATATTCGTAAAACAATATGAAGACTGACTTATACAACGGGTAATTATTAATAGGTGCAAATAAATGTGGAAAAATGTTCAACCCCATATACAAAAGAATAAGTGTGAGTTTTCAGTTGGTAGATAAATTTTCACTCATGTTCCCAGACTGTAAAATATTCAGATTTCTTTTCAAACTTGCAAACTTACAGCTCTGTCATCAAACCTTTTCTCTATTAATGCCAGCAGAAAGGACGAGTAAAGTAAATGACAACAGTATATGTACAGTAGAAGAAGAAACGAGCAAAGATAAAGTTGAGGTATGCTGCAATGTTCCCGTGGGGCATGTTCATGTCATATGACATTTCTTTCCTGTCGTAGGTGAAACCTTTTCGTTGGCACCATAGAGCTTTTTACCACATAACATATATAAGAAGTTAGTTTTCACAGTAAAACTTCTGAATCTGAATGAGGTGGATGTGATTTAACCTTCTAGGCGAACTGCATAAAATGATGAAACCTGTCATTTTCCATTCCCACTAGGTGGCGATCTAAGTAAAGATTATCATGTACATGTGTTCCAAGGCAGGACTTCTATCACATGAACTTTGGGGCAGATTGGGCGATCCAGGTTTTGAGCTGCAGCAACTTTTTGTGTTTTACTGTTTCATGACGAATCATTGAAATTTGCCCTGGCACCATGGAAACGCTCTTTAGCAAAAACGCAAAGAAGAATTCATTAAAGTACACTGCCTGGAAATGGCTAAAACTGGACCAAAGTTGCATTGTAAATTAAAAATGGGGACCTTCCTGTTGTGTTCAGGGTATGGCTCTCATAGGTGTTTTTATACCCTTTGGGATGACACACATGTGAGCCAAATTTCATACATTTACATAAAACAAGCGGCTGTTTCATTTGACTTTGCAGGCAAGACCCATAAAACCATATTTAGGTATGAAATCTGTAAGGGGGTCAAAAGAAGAGATGGTCCTGTGAAGTAGCTGCAGCCATGAGATGGTGAATGAATGAGTGAATGCCTCCTTGTGTCCTTCGTTCTATCCTTTATCTCTTTCCTTCTCCATTGTCACTATTTTTCCTTCCATCCCTCCTTCCTTTCCTCTCTCACCTCCCTCTTTCCCTTCATCCTCAACCCTGAAACCTTTCTCACAACAGGCAACTCCTCCAGCTGTATCGTGTGTGTTTGTGTGTGCGTGTGCACAGGGTTTATTAAAGGAAAGGGGAAAGGGGCAGATCAATGGGAACCTTTAGAGCTGACTACAGTAGAACTGAACCGCCCGGCTGGCTGGCTGGTCAGGCCCGCCGTGCTCAGAGACCCCTTGCCGTGTGTGTGTGTGTGTGTGTGTGTGTGAATCAATATCCAGAGGATGATTAGTTGGTAGTTACTGAAGGATGGTTTCCTTGGTGTGGTTTTTAGTTTCTCAGTGAGCTGCTGCCGTCTGCAAGTAGCAGCAGCTAGAAAATAAAGAAAAATGCATTCATCAGGATTTTTACTGCACACTCTGGCTGGTGTTGAAGCTTCATTTTTTTTTTTTTAAAAAAAAAAGAAGTTCCCCTCAAAATTACTACACCTAACAACTTTTTAAAGAAATTTCAGAGTTGCAAAAAATGTCACCTGTAAGACTAAAATTACAACAGTTCAGGTAAAGTTTTGGAGCGCTCCCGTCATCCTGTATGTTTGGTATAAGGGGATCTTAAGAAAAAATTTGCACTTCAGCAGTTGAATGAATCATGTGACTATTGTAACGCCCACCAATAGGTGCACTCGCTCCAGTCTAGTGCATTAGCTGAAGTTGTAGTTCATGTGCACTGTGTTTGTAACCTTGTTGAGTAAATGTTCATTTGCTCACAGATGTGGTCAGACATTTCCATCCACTCATCGTGGGCATGAATGTCGTGGTAATTCTGTGCTTTTAATGATATCTTTGAGCTGTTCTTTTTCCAGAGTGGAATAATTGTACAGCCTACATCTTTAATGACTATTTATTTAAAAAAAAAAAAAAAAAAAAAACACTACAAGTTGGTACACAACTTCATTCATTTATTGTTTTTTCTCAGTTTCAAATACACATTAATTATGCATGCAGGTAGCAGCTCTGCCAGTTGCTTTTGGTCAAATATCCTGCCAGAGGCTTGTTGATGGATACCATTTGTCTTGGCAGAATTGGTAGCTTATTTAACTTGGTCTCCTGGTGCAGATCTGGCTTTAAGCATAATCCACAAATTTTTCAATACGGTTGAGTTCGGGGATTCGGAAAGGCTATTCCAAAGGCTTAATGTTTGCCTGCTATTTTAAAACTAGTTTTGATATGCGTTTTTGATCATTGTCTTATTGGACCAACCACTTGTGTCCAAAGTTCTACTGTCTTACTGATTTGACAATTTTGGAGGTAGTCCTTCTCCTTCTTTATTCCAGGCCTATTAACGGGAAGTTAATATGCCTTGACCTTATCAACTTGAAATATTGCAGAACCTATAGCACAACATTAAAAGATTTAAGTGTACATGTATATTTGAGCCTGTGTGGATTAAAGAAAAGGATTAAAAGTTCTTGTTTGTCTATTTATTTTCTATTTAATGTCTTTCTAAGACATTAAAGATGTATGCTGTACAATCCTGTGTTTAAAACAAACACAGTGAAAAGGATTCTTATTGGCTTTTTACCCACAAAGGTTTCAATTCTGATTATAGTAACCACCACCATTGCTTCGGTGCTGTGTTCTTTATGCCTTTTAAAGCTTAATATATATTTGCTTTGCCGGGTTACAGCATTAGTTACAGCGTAGGGTTTCAGAAAGGTTTGCAGATATGTGCCCAATGTAGAAGTTATACTTAAGATGGCCTACTTTCTTTTAGCCTTTAAAATTAAAATGCTGACTCCAGCCATCTGTTTACTGGTTATATTGAGCCCTAATCTGTGAGGCAGAGTTTGAACATACTTGTCTGACTGCTGATATTCATTTATCTCGTTCAGGCCTTGGCAGACCTGGTCCAGTCCCACTTGAAGTCCAACGAGCCATGTTCCCGTCAACTGACCCTGCGCTGTCCGCTGTGCACCAACCCCACCTGCGGAGAGGCGAAATCCTTCTTCGCCAACCAGAAGCTCTCATAGAAACTCAAGACACACATTCTGATGCAGCAGGGCTACCTGTGGAGGAGCTCGAGGCCTTCTTCTAAAAAGCTTCATTCAAACGCACAAGCCCACACCACCTCTCCAACAAGAGTGTCAGTTAACCAGGAAATGCCACCAAGAAAGGACCAAATGGTTTCTGCAAATGTATTCTCACACACACAGTTACTTTAGGTTTTGGTCTTTAGATGGGACTAATATCTGCCTTTCAAAACCTCTTTATGCTACTTAAATTCATCATTTTATTTCACCAGAGAGGTTAAACCGTCAACAGATACCATTTGGTCAAAGCTTGTGCAGATTAGAGAACTGGGACATCACATGACAGGAAAAAATTGCACTAAAAACTGCATTTCCCCTTACTCACATTCCATTTGCTTTGCCCCTGCAAACTTCCATCAGAGACCCCGTTTTCTTGCCTCTTCGCTGGTGCTAAATGACTAACAGTCGGCCATGATGACACAACACGCACCCAAAGGGTTCTGGGCTGTCTGGCTATTTCCTTCGCCCTTCATCTCACCTGCTGCTTCACGCCATTGTCTCCCCAGGTGGTAGCCCCGCCCATCCTGCTGTAACTCCTGCAATTTGATTGGAGGAGGTTGGATCCTGCGTGATAGGAGGGTACTGGCGGGCTTAAGAGAGAAAAAGAGGTTTATATTTAAATTAAATAAAACTAAATGAATTATTGTGATGATCCTTCATCTGCTCTAATTTCATAAATGAACCCCAGTGAAGCTGGGAAACTAGAGTCACACACTGACCCTGTGAGTGTCATAAGCAAGCTAGAAAAATACGTTGCTTCTGTTTTCCTGCTGAGGGAAAAACGGAAACCAAAACAAGTCAAAAAGTGATGAGGGATAATCGAACTGTTCACATCTTGAGCTGTCCATATCGGTAAAGGTCCAGCCTGTGAGTTAGGGGTTGTGTGCAGCTATTTATTTTGAGAGCAATTGGCCCAGTGACGTGACCAGGAGATGAAATAGTAGCTGCATATTTTTTTTTTTTTCTTTTTTCAAATAAAGTAAAATGAATGTAATGAAGAGACCAGTCAGAAATGTGACTTAAAATTGTAGCTTAACAAGGAAGAAGTTACCATAAAATTGTGAAACTATATCAGTGAGGCTGCTCATGAACCCTCCATGAGGAAAAACAAAGGGGGAACAGATGTTATTGGTTTTTATAGTAGCAGTACTGTTTTCACAAATTGAATAACAGCCACCAACATCATCAAGCTTAAAAATATCTGGAAAAGGGGGGGGGAATGACATTGTCTGTATCTGTATACCTGAAACTGAAGCTAAACCTAATCTCTTTAAAGATGAGGAAAGTAAGAAGGAAAAACAAGCAATTAAAAAGAAAAACTAAGTGATCAACACAAGATATCCTCACATCTGTTAAAGGTTTTAAAGGCTCGTACAGCTATAAGGCCGAACAGATTTGGTTTCAATGGGTGTAACAATTCTGAAAAGACTAAAATCATCATATTAATGCTACTTACTCCCATTTTTCTATTGGCCATCACCAACTTGGAGTTTTTAGTTGCTGTTATGGTTTCTCTTGTGAGCCAGTAGATCAGTACTAGTTGAATACTTTAAATCTTCTTTATCAGTATAGGTGCTGAGTCGGTCTCAATTCCATCACTCTCTAACCAGAGACAACATCAGAAAATGTCTTTATTCTTAAAAGTATCCCATCCTTTGGGGCATGATAAGAACTGGCTTCAGTTTGGAAGGACTGAACAAAATGTAGATGAGTGCAGAGAAGTAGCTCAAAAATGACATTTGTCAGGTGTTTAACTGCAGTTTACCTCTGACTGCTGTCTGCATATAGAAACAATTCATCCTGATATTATTGTATCCAATTTAACCAGTGATTAGTCTGAATTGACGAATTCTATAATTGATTTCAGTGTGGGTTGATAAAACTCCAGATGTCGTCTCAGTGACTACTGGTTTGATTCCACCTGACTTCCTGTTGTCTTGGAAATGTCCGGGATTTGGGAAGTGATGTTTGATAGTGATGTGTTGGTCGCAAACGAAATGGCTCTTAGAGCCGGATCTTTGACGTGAACGACGCGAGCCGGCTCCTTATCGCGAGCCGTGGAGTTTTTTTTTTCTTTCTTTCTCTCACCCTCTCTCTCGCACTTTTTTTCCACTTCACTCGCACGCGAGCCTTGTGCTTTGTGCTGGGCAGAGGGGGGAGGGGCGGTAGTTATACTCGCAGTAGCACAGGAACAGAGCGGGAGGGAGAGAGAGAGAGAGAGAGAGAAAGAGAGCCAGGGACAACAACGTCACATTAGAAAGGTATAGTAATCATCCACAACTGAATACAGTTGTGGATGATAAAGGATTCAGAAAGTTTATTCATGCAGGCCCATAAGATAGAGAATGTGCATCTTATTTTTATTTATATTTATTTGTGTTGTGGTTTCCAGTGTTTTGTGTTGTTTCACTTTAAATTGGTTTAAAAGGAAAAAGCTGAACATTTATATAGTTAAAAGAAGCACGTACAAAACACAACAGAAGTGCTCCAGGATGCTAGGCACAGTGTTGAGCTTTTGTTACCTAGTGGCTACACAAGCCAGCAAGTACCAACGACTTGATTTGGTGTGTGGTAGTAACAGGTAAATGAACTTTTTTTTTTTTTTTTTTTTTAATTATTTGAATATATATGAGTGCTTGTGTATAAATACACAAACAATACGCACATGCTTTCAATTGTGTAATTTAAGTGATCAAGGTAGCTCTGTTTTGAAGTTCAGTTAACGCTAGGAATGTGTTTTGGAGTTTGTACGTGTTTTGTCTCTAGGGGCCACCACATATATTTATATATAAACATATATAAATAAAACCACTTTTTTTTTTTTTTTTTTTTTTTACATTAGTAATTCCTTTTGTGCATAATTTTATATTATTGTTAATAATAAATTAATTAAAGCAACAAAACAACCTGAAGAGCCGGTTGGGAGCCGAAAGAGCCGGCTCTTTTTAGTGAGCCGAGCTGAAAGAGCCGGTTCTCTAAAAAGAGCTGGAAATCCCATCACTAATGTTTGACCTCTGACCCTGTTCCTCCTTTACTGGTTTTGTTCTGTTATGCAGTGATAATGTGCCTTTTTTACACTGGCTGACTAAAAATACTGGACTTGTGCTGTATGTAAATTATACGCGTGCTTAACCAAAATGCTGACAGGAGAACTCCATCCTGAAATCTGAATTTGCGTGTTTCTGCTGTGGTCAGTGCCATTTATTTAAAAATACATTAAAAATAAAATCTAACCATAATATCCAGAAAGTAGTTAAACTGCTGGGGCTTTACTGCACATGTTTCAGTAATGACCAGTCTCTTTAAGGGTCTCCCCTCCCTAAAACTCCACTTTCTTCTGTTTGGCCACTTTCTGGAAGCTTGCTTTTTTGTGTGTGTGCTATTTGGAACTATGACCATGTGTAAATTTTGCAACACTGTATCATTGTGTCAAAAAATAGGGAAGAGCTACAGATATGTAACATTTAAAAAGTAGCAAGTACAGGATATTTACATAGTTTAGAAATGATATGAAAAACTGAAGGCTTGAACCTGTTTGTAGAAGCTAATGGAGCTCAAATCAGCCTTTTCATGGTGCAGGTCGTTCTCATATTTTTGCCAATGCTTGCAAAAAGTTTCTAAGATATTTTTGCTCCTACATTTTTCTGCTTCAACTGTACAACACAGACAGAAATGCACTATACAACGTGTACTCATCCGATACCAGACGTGTTAGTGTGCTTCCACATTCTTTTTTGTGTGTGTGTGAGAGTGAAATGCGTGAAGTATTAGTCAGTCTCAGTGAGTCCTTTTTAATGTCAGCATCCATAAGCTGTCTAAAGTGGTTTGTCATTATTATTGTGACCCATGATGTGGGCTTTCAAAACTGCTTTGCAAAGGATTAAAGGAGTGTCTCACCGCTTATGTGCAACTAAAAGACAAAGTTGACCTCGATTAAAACCCTGCTAACAATGGGAAAAGGTCACAGCAGAAAGACATTCTCAGGGTGGGTGTATCCTAACTTATTTTCAATGATCCTCAGTGTGTCCGCTTGGACAGCTGGTGTGACTGTGCGTGCGTTCAGCTGAAATTTTGCAGTTTGATTTGTACAAGCAAACGCACTCTAGATTTCTTGCACCTCCTGTGTGCTTGTTGTAGTTTGGATTTTTTTAATTGATTTATTTTCTTTGTTCCAGAGCACATAAACCACCTGTCTCTACTGTTGTATCATGTTTTTTGGACATGTACATGAGAGGACATGGTATTAACAGTGCAGTTACAGACGACAGCAAGTCTTCCTTCAAAATAAAATACCGTAATGTGAGAAAAAAAAGTAGTAATTTCTCATTATTATTTGAAATCTGTTGTCACGATTATCATTTGTCACTAAATAAAGGGTGAGATTTGCATGCACCAACCATTTTATTAGGCACACCTGTTTAGATATTTGTTAATGAGCAGTTAATCATCCAAATGCCAGCAGCTCAGTGCTGTTCATACTATGATCGTAGAGCATGTGTGTGTTCTCTATCACTCTAGACGAGTAAACCAATCATGATAAAACTTTGCATAAACACTGCAAGTCCCAACCTCTATATTCCATATATATATATATATTAGGGGTGCAACAATACACAAAATTCACGGTTCGGTTCGATATTTTTTCGATACAAAAAAAAAAAGTTAATGCTTTTTTAATTTGTCATTTATTAAAATTATAAATATATATTTTAACTCAAAAGTACAGTTTTTAAATTTAATGTTGCTGAAACAAAGTAATAAAAAAAATAAATATATCTGATTGAGGAATCACTCATCTTTGGAAAAGAGAGTTTATTACAGAGAAATGGCTCTTTCCAAAATAAAAGCTATACTATACGCTTCTTCTGGGCTATATTCTCAGCAGCATATTAAACATATCAGGTCCCCACAAGGAGAATCATGTGCTAACGGCTGTCTAAATGACTCGGGTAAAGTTTGTAGCATGCGTGCTTGTTGTTTTTGTCTGCTTCCACTTGTCTTTGCACTAGGATGCTGTCGGAGTAAATGTGCAGTCATATTCGTTGTGTTTCCACTAGTGCTGTCAGCGTTAATCTCGTTGAAATCACGTTAAAGCCACAACACGGCAAATCTCCGTTAACGAGCTACCGCGGATCGCCCCGTGCATGGGGCTGGACGGCCAACACGTTAACGAGCTAACTGCGCTAACACACTAGTTCCCACCAATGTAATTGAGCATTGCGTGACACATCCGATATACTGTTTTACTTTAGTCCATGACACGCTTACCTTCAAGGTCATACGTCACATGAAAACCAAAATAGTTCCAAAAGCCACATCTGAATTAGGATGGGGGAGGTTCAATTTGCCATGTTGCAAGGAGAGCTTAAGTTCTGTCTGCTAGCTTGCCCTGCGCTCAGTGAATCTGCATTCGACTACTCCGCCTAGGCTGCACTGTCGAGTGCAGATCCACTGAGTGCTCAACACAGACAGCATTGTCAGAAGGAAAGTTGATAAAATAAATTAAAAATTTTGTATTGTTCGATACATATGCGCACCAAACCGAAAGCACTGTATCGAACGGTTCAATATCGATACGAGTATCGTTGCACCCCTAATAAATATATATATATATATATATATATATTAGATAGAGATATATATATATAGATAGATATATGATTAATGGTGAATGGACTGGTTCTTGTACAGTGCCTGAACACTCGAAGCACTTGATACAACTTGCCTCATTCACCCTTCACATTGGAGCAGCCAGTTATCTTTACATCTTGAAACATCTCCCTCTGTATAATCTGTGAACCTCTCAGCTTCTACGCTGAGAAAAAACAACTTGATCATACTGTTGTGTCCTCACCTGTGCGCAGACACCAAATCTGAGAGGTGCATGACTGGCTGAAACTCCACCAAAGCAGCAACAGCATTCATGAGAGTGAGAATGGCAAGTATAATGGGCTCCTTGCACAGCTAAGCCAGGTGTAACAGTATCCAAACAGGTGAGATATAAAAAAGACTCCAAAACATGGAGGTCACTGGGGCTTTATGCTGCTTTACATTTGAAGTTAAAAGTTGAAAATCCTGAGTTTCCAGTCAGGATTTACAGTTCGAATTCCGACTTTAGAAAGTTTCAGAAGGCACACCAAGGCATCTATGCTGTGGCTGTTGTGTATTTGTATTTGGATAAAGCTCTATCAGGGCACATTAAAAATATCAATCCAATAACCTCAAAAGAAAAAAAAAAAGGGGGGGGGGGATAAAAGTAGCGTTAAAATTGGCTTCTTGTTATTTGGTTAGTTTTGGACAAATGTAGGTGATTCGAGACACTTTTGAAGTTTTGTTGCTTGAGGGTTTTTTTTGTTGCTGTTTAAGGCTAATATAGCACAGTCTAACACACAACCAGGATTTGATTTCCTTTATTCCTCCTCTGTTTTCCTTTCTTCTTTCACTCATCTCGTCTTTTCTCCTTAATTGTCCTTTTAATCCTCAGCCTATTTCTCTTTATCTTCCCTTTATTCTTCTTTCTTTCCTTCCCTCTCTATTTATGTCTTCATAGTCGTCACCTTTTTCATCTGAGTTTCCATTCATTTTGCTTTCTCCTCCACTTTCATCTCTGCCTCGGAAAACATTCCTTTCACTTGCCTTCTTTCAGTTCCTCTTTTTCCCCTTTCTCCTACATCTTCCTCACTTCCTCTCCCATCTGTCTTTCTCTTATCTTCCACTTCATTCCTTCCCTCCTCTTTCCCTTCTCGCCCTCTCGCTCATTTCTCTTCATTTGTGCTTCATCTTTTTCTGCTTTTACCCCCTCACCTGTTTTCTCCTCCTGTCATCCCATAATTTTCTCTCCTCTTCCTCTCCTCTGTCCCCCTTACTGCTCTTTACCCCTCCCCCGTTTTCTCTGTCCCATCTTTTCCAATCGTTTGTCCTCCCTCCTTTCCTCTTGCACACCCCCCTCTTCCCCCAGTTTTCCGTGCTTTTCCAATCTTTTCCTCATCTTCGCTGTTCCTCCCCCCTTCCTCTCCTGCACCGTTCATTCCTATCTCGTCTCCCTCCGCCTCCTTCCTTCGTTTTTCCCAGCAGTCCCCTGCGGTGTTGCAATCACCTCTGCTGCTGTTGATTAAGCTGAGAGAGATTGGCTGTCCACGACCCAATAACCCCTGAGGACGGCCGGCTGAGCGACCAACCCCCCCCCCCTCTCCTCCCTGCATCTGAGCCAGCAACTATCTTTCATTTCATTTTCTTCGCTCTCCCCTTTTTCCTCATCGTTCTTCATCCCATGTTTTCTTTTTCTCCTTGTTCTATTTTATCTCCACTTCTTCTTTTAATTTACTCCTCATTTAGCTCCTATTTTTTCTTCCTGTCTTCCTCTCTTGTCCACTGTCCAAATAATCCGTCCTGTCCTGTTCTGTCTCCTTCATTCCTCTTCTTCATTCCTCTCCTTTCCAGCATCTGTTTTTATTTATTTCAGTTACCTTCTCTCCTTGTGCTCCACCCCTCGCTAGCGTTTTCTTTGATTTTTTCTTTTTTCCTTTTCTCTTTTCTTTTTGTCAAACTTGTCAGCTAAACAAGTGTCAGGAGGTTTGGTGCAGATGTTTACTGAGACTCTGATCCTGTTTGGATTGTCGTATCCATTCTGAACTTAATTAAATTAAATTGAATCTTTATCCTGACAAAAAAAAAAGCAGCTACCATAGAATAATAATATATTTTTTAAAAATCACTCAAACTAAAACAAGTTAAACTCAAATCAACTGTGGAAACTGAACCCATCCATCTATCTTTTTCCACTTTTTCCGGGGCCGGGTCGCGGGGGCAGCAGCCTAAGCAGAGAAGCCCAGACCTCCCTCTCCCCAGCCACCTCCTCTAGCTTATCTGGGGGAACACCAAGGCGTTCCCAGCCAGCCGAGAGATATAATCTCTCCAGCGTGTCCTCGGTCTGTCCCAGGGCCTCCTCCCGGTGGGACATGCCCGGAACACCTCACCCAGGAGCAGCGGCTCTATTCTGAGCCCCTCTGGCTGAACTTCTCACCCTATCTCTAAGGGAGAGGCCAGCCACCCTTCGGAGGAAGCTCATTTCCGGCGCTTGTATCCGCGATCTCGTTCTTTCGGTCACTACCCACAGCTCGTGGTCATAGGTGAGGGTAGGGACGTAGATCGACCGGTATCGGTCGGTGACAAAGGGCAGCCCTGGCGGACACAGCCCGAAAAGGGGACACGGGCCCATCCTCCCGCAGGCCCACCACCCGCAGGAGGCGCCGTAGGGGTCGGGTGCATTGTGTGCCGGGCGGCGGCCAGGAGCGGAGGCCCTGGCGAACTGATCCCCGGCTACCAAGTCTGGAAACTGAACCCATTTAATCTATTTCTGTATTTTTCCTCAGATGTGTACTTCTCATTACTTACACTGTAAAAATGTCAAAAACTACTCAGAGCATCGTTAAAATCTCCTCCCACTAAATATGGCCAATAGTTTAGGAAGGCTACTTACTTGAAACACTCGCTGCCTTCATGTCTTTTGAAAACCAGCTCGCATTTCTACAGGTTGGAGATTTGAACATAACGAAACAGAAGTTTTCCGCCCCCTCATCGGCACCCACATTAGTGGGAGCATTTTCAGGATTTGTTTTAAATGAGGTGGTGCAGGCAGGCCACATGAAATCAGAATATTTGATCAGAAGTTTTACAGAAATGTTACAGCTTTGTCTTTTCTCAGGACAGGCTTTTCATACTTTAGGTGGTCTTTAGGTGGAGCCCTGCTTGGTTCTACCTGCATTCATTCCACCAATCACCCCGCTGTATTTGAGCACTAGCTTAAAGCTCAGAGCTCAAATCATTGTTGCCCTTGTGGTGTTAAGCAGGTTTAGGGAGGTTTGATTCTGTCAGTTTTTGATGTTGCTTTTTTAATTTGCCTCCTTGAAAATCTTGAAAACAACCCCCCCGCTCACCTGCAAACATCTCCTTCTCTGGGCAAAACTGGCTCTCCACCACTCCTCGGCCTGACTCCTCTCAGCAAACTGTAAAAGGAAAACCAAGTAAGGACTCTAAACTGCACACTGAAGCATTAATGGCATTAAACATCCCCACCACTTCACACTAACCTGTCTGTTCCTCTCTGGCATTCATAAATTCCTCGTCCTGCTTCTGAAAACAGACTTACCTGGTTTCATTTACTGGCTCAAAATACTGGCTCCAGCTCCCGAAAATGGTGATCGGTCTCTGAGTGCTGCTTCTGATACTATGAGACAAGTACATTAAAACGGTACTTTAATAAAGTACCTGAGTAGATGTACTGCTGATTGGTATCACTAGTCCTCTCCTTGCTTTCATCCAATGCTGTTGTCCAGAATAGAATTAACAATAATTCAGTATTTCTGCATCATTCAGCACTGGAAGGTGTTGATTTCATATCACAGGTGACTGACATCCACGAGAGGACACGCAATGCAAACATTCATCATGGATCACTGACACTCCATTCTTCAGAATTTTCTTCTTTATTTCCTTCAACAATCTGACTTTGATTTATTCCATCTCTATCTGTCTCTGATGGTTTCTGTCATTTCAACATCCAAATTGTTCTTTCATCTCAAAATCTTTGTACTTAATTTTGCAACGGTGGGTTGGAGGAGCGGCTCAGTACTAAAGGTGTAGGTGTGTGTATTTTTGTGTGTGCACGCGCTGTGGTGACTGCAGGCTGCTAGTAATTGAAAAGCCAGGACGCCAGCGCCCGGAACCCCGTGACCTCCTATTGAGGAGAACGACCATTGATTTCTGCAGAGCAAGAGAGAGAAGGACGGAGCGAGGTATGAGGTAAAATGAAATTAGAGAAATAAAATTGGGAGAGGATAGAGGTAAAAGAACGAAGGGCGAAAGGAGAGGAGGAGAAAGATGGAAGGTTGAAGAGAAAGCGAGCATAAGAGGAAACCAGAGAGAGAACTGGGGAAGCAGAGAATAAAAAACAAAGAAAATAGAAAGAAAATTTAGTAAATTCTGCACAGTCTCTCAGAGGAATAAAGAGCTCGCCTTGTATAAATTTCTCCACTGAATGACAGAATCAAGTGATAATCAAGGGGCAAACACCTAAAAATTGCAGTTCTTCTTGTGGTCACTTGAGGTTGTTATTAATAATTAAACACTACAGTCTTAATTCCCGCTCTTCTGTGCAGGTCCGACTATTCAGATCAGCTTCTGTATATAAAGACGTGCGTGAGTCTGCTGATGAATTATTTTCTGTGCTCTCATTTTAAAGCACAACCAAAATGGCAAAGCCGGGTCAGGTGACGTTGTTTGGGAACGGCGTGGTGGTCGATATCAGCCGGGCTGCACCGAGCTCAGCATAGTTTACAGGCTATTTGATTCCCTTTCCCCTGCATGCTGCCTGTTTACACTCATTGTGGAGGTGTATTGGCTCCTGTCCATTGGCATTAGCAATGTCAGCCTAGTCCAGCAAACACCCTTCTACCACGCAGCCTGCAGCACAAAGTCCTCGTACTTCAGCCTGAGTGGAAACAAGCACCACGCAGGAATCTGCTGGACTGTTAATGTGAATTTAGCACAAAGCAGTGACACAAAAATCTTAAAATCAAGCTGTTCATTGTACAGCAGTTTCCAGTGAGTCGCTCTTCGGTTTCCCACGCTTAGTTCTCCTTATCAGGCATCTGACCCACAGGTAATAGAAAGACAATGTCACCAGATTAACAGCTACACAATGGGCCACTGTTTCCCTGGCAACAGAGGTAGGAAGGCGAGCAGGAGGTTTGGGACAGAGTGATTAAGAGAGCGGGAGGAGGGGTTAAAGGGGAGAAGTGACGAGGTGGATTGATGAGAGGAGATGGATGCTGGAATGATTACAGTGAGAGAAAACAGAGCAGAGTGACACTGAGAAGAAAAGAATGAAGAGAGAAGAGATGTAGAATCAGACGGAAGAGGCGGTAGAGTCATTACAGACACAGAAAGAAAGAAATAGATGGGGTCGTGGAGTGGTTAAAAAGAAAAGAGGCAAGGTGAGAGGTAGAGGGGACCAATCTAACAAAAGAAAATGCGGGACAAGATGAAACTTTAAACACGTCTGTAAGGAAACTGAGGAAAAAGATCAAATTAAAGATGCTTTGCCAGGACTTTACTGCAGCTACCTTCGGTCTATGCTTGTTTGTGGGTCTTCATGGATTCAGTTTTTATATTTAATAAATGAAAAGCTGTTCCATCAGGTGACTGACTGTTTTGGACATTGAACAACATGCCATTTCTTTGCCTTGAGAACCTCTTGGGTTGCTTTTGAACTGTGACGCTCTGTCCAATCAGTTTTGGAGCTTTCCCTGAATCCTGAGAAAAGACCATTGCCTTGAACTCTTCACAGTTCATGTCCTGCTACTTCCATCAGCAATCACATCATCAGTAAACACTAGATCCGGATCCGCTGGCAGACCTTTATGCCCACGTAATGCTGCCTCCACCATGTCTGACAGATGTTGTACTCTAACCTCTTTTCTGTCTCTTCCCATCAAGATTAACTTTTTGGGAAAAGTTAATCTTGATTTCATCTGTCCAAAGAATTGTTTTCCCAGAACTGTGCAGCTCTCTCTACTTAGGAGGTAGGCTGTGGTTTGCAGTTTCCTGTAAACCTTCTGTATTTACATTTGTAAAGATCTTGAGCCCTTGAGAGCGCTCTTGACTTTGTTAGATGTTGTGATGTTATTTTCCCATGGAAATAATTCAGTCATCGCACACTTAGTTGTCTTTTTTTGGTCTTACAGCTTGTATGGTGTTGCTGAGCTGGTCAGTGCGTTCCTTCTTCATAGGAAATAACTAGATTGTTGGTTTGGCCACTCCAAAAGGTTTTTTTCTTTGAACCAAAGTAAAGCTAATGATGGCCTTCTTCACTTTCACAAGCAGCTCTTTGGACCTGCTTTGAGAGTTTCAGTGAGCAGTTACCAAATAAAGTTCGACACTTAAACTCCAGATTATTTATTTGCTTAATCTGTCAGGGAACAGGACTCACCTGACCACTGGTCACTTTCAAACCTCTAAAAAGGACTCCAATTACTACTTTGTTGAAACCCATTAATCAAAGCTGAAAGCCTGCACTTCAATCACCTTTTGATTTTTGATTTCAATTTTGACTGAGAAACTAAAGTCACTGCACACTTGTTTGGTTTTGACTTGACAATCCCATGGTAGCTGCACCCTAAAACAAACCCCACTTTATCTTCTAGTTAAAGCATTCCCAATTTCAAGTTTCTTTCAGCACACTTTGGTATCTGAAAACCTTCTGCTGCTTACCCAGACCGCTACATCTCTGCTGAATGCAGAAGATTAAGGTGTCTTCTAGTCCCACACAAGTTGGGTGATTTGAACTCCTAAACAATATGACTTCTCCAAATCAAGTGGCAACCAAAACTATCTCTAATGTCTCAGTTAGTCTCCACAGACTCCCATTTTAAAATGCCCCTCTTTAAATAAAAACCTTTGGAGCCTGCTGTATAAAAAAATAAAACACCTTTGGTCTCTATAGGTAGTTTCCCTCCTCTCTTCAGTTTGTGCTGTTGGAGCACTTTTAATGCAGCTGGCAAATAACGTGGCCCGCTGTGTTATACTGACCATACAAGAAATTTGATTCAGTGTTGGTAAGTGAAATTCTAATATTTCACTAGTCTGCTAGCAGCAGTGTTGGGGAGTAACGGAATACATGTACAGGTGTTATGTATTTAAAATACAAAATATGAGTAACTGTATTCCATTACAGTTACTGTTTAAAAAGGTGGTATTCAGAATACAGTTACTTTGTTGAAATAAATTACATGCCCTCTCTATTTTTGGTCATTCCACGCCGGTGGAAACCCAAACAAAACACGCATTAAGAGGCTCTAATGCCTGTGTCTCAATCTCATGGCCCGCATAATGACATGAAGAAATATTTTTTTTAATTATTATTCAGAAAATTATTTAATATGAAGGCAACCGGCAGAGTGTTACAGGCATAGCCCTAAAGAATGTAGCATCATGGGCAGTGTAGTCCGTGCTGCAGGGAGAATGGACTGCCATACCTGTTATGTGTCTGTGAGCGCGAGGAGGGAGAAAAAGGAGACTTGAAAAGTACGAGTTGTCACCGAGCAGAAACGGGAGATGGAAGCATGTAAATATAATAATAACCACTGCAGCCAAAAAGAGTGCCTGACGAGCCCAGTTGTAAGTAAGCTATTAAGACTCGACTGTACGCTGTGTTCACATGGGATAGTTTTCTGTACGAGATCGCTGCAAAAAGTGCAGCCTTACCTAATTTCCACCCTACTGTTACTCATTTTATATTAAGATTTAAAAATCTAGTTTGTATTGGTATGACAAGTAACTTTCAGTAATAGTAATAAATCACACAGCAGTAGTACATTCATGTAGTTGTAAAAAGCTAAAAAGCATGATATATTAAGTAATCCAAAGTATTCAGAATATGTTACAAAATATATTTTGGGGCATGTATTCTGTAATCTGTAGTGGAATACATTTAACCTTCCCAACACTGGCTAGCAGTAATTAGCAAGTATGTTTCTTTGGGTGATACATAGTTCATGGGTGTAAATACTTGGGTACTTACATTAGCAAATTCTTACTAACCGCGATAGTTAATATTAACTGATTATTTATGGTCATTTTCAGCCTAAAACAAAAACAAACAACAAAAACCAAAATGGTAACTTTAAACCTTAAAGACCAAAACCAAAGGGTGACATTACAGTGACCACATTTGTTAACTTTATATTTAAAACACACCACCTCATTATATATTGTCGAACTTTCTATAAACTTTTAAACCCTGAAAAGTAAACTGAGTATATGAATCTGAAGTTTCCCATCATTGTACTTTTTATTATAAAGAAAATAACAGAAGAATCAGTTGTACATGGATAAGACCATTGTGATTTCTTTATTGGTTTTTTTCTTCTTTTATACATAGAGTGGAACAACAATTATTCTCCAAATATCTTCTTCATGTTTGATCATCATTTTTATTCCACACCACAAGTTTGCAGTCACTTCACTTTTTCTGTTCCGACCAAATGTCAAAAATAAAAATGCCTCATTTGATTTTTAATTACAGTATGACAAATATGACAAAATAAAAATGAAAAATAAAGAAAATTAAATTAAAATTTAAAATTAAATTAAATAAGTAAAAAAAAAGGTTAAGAAGCAAAAAAAAAAGGATTAAAATATTGTTCAGGGGGATGTTTTGGCGCATGGAAAAATGTATTTTTGAAAGGAAGCTACATTAATTATTCTCCCCTGCAGTGTCCGTGGTAACTAAAAACATGGACAGGTTGTGATTTTATCCACATACTGACTTCATGAGTCTGCCTCTTTAACCTTTGACCCCATTTTGTTGATGCTGCTGATGTTAAAACCATAGGTTCTGACTGGATTTCTATATGCACAAAAGAAATGCAGCTAAATGCACATATACAAATTTTATGTCATTGGTTTCATTATTTCACTTGTGCAGATTAATGTTTCGTACACATACGTTATTAGAAAATTAATAACTTAGCGGACTTGTAAAGTTCTGATTCTTAGGAATTTTAAACTTAACTCTGGGGTTTATAGCACAAAAATAACATTCAGGATTTAGCATATTAATTTACATCATACACTTAATCAACAGACAAATGAAACAAAGCAAAAATATACTCAACAGGGACAAAAAAAAAGAAAAAAAGGTTTTCCAAAGTCGGACTGTTAATTTTCAGGTGATCGATGCCATTTTCTGACTAGTTTCTCTAAGTTAGAGTAAGACTTTGACCACATTCACAAAACACTAGCCTTAAGTGAGCTTAAAGATTTTTTTTTCCTCACTGAAACACTGAAGTAACTTTTGTTTAATTTTCATTTTAGTTATTGAGTTATGTGGGGCCATTTGTATCAAGATTCTCATCACTTAAAATGTTCTTTTCCTTTGGATACTGAAATAACTCAAATTTGATCAACTGTCCATTTGTTCTTTGGCTCTTGTTGTTCATAAATAGCCTTTAAAAATGAATTAAATCTTGAGTTTCTCCTAAACATCCCTCTTATAAATGGTCAGAGCACGAGATACATGAACAGTTTCTTAAAGCTTTGCTGCTTAGTAGTTTCAAGTTCACGTCCAGCAATATTCAAACCAAGCAAAAAACAAAACAAAAACAGAATACTACTTTGATTATTGTTTGATTTCAGTCAAAACCGTTTCTACGTCAAAGGCATCACATTTACTTTAACGATCACAGGAAGGGCCAGCTTCTAAATTATATGATAAATTTTCCTTTAAACTATCAGTACCCTGATAATCCCTTCTCACTGTGGGTGCTGATGCTTCAATACTCCAAATGGAAACAAGTTATCAGGTTAAACATCAGGAGGTCAAAGGTGTGCCAATGCGAGATGCAACACAAGGGTCTGTGTGTACAGCATATAGTCATGAAAATGAATCAAGAAGATGACAACAAGAAGATGGTTAATAATAAGACTCACAATGCATTACATGGCTAGCTAATTATACTCATGCATAAAATCTGGGCTATAGAACTGCTGTATGGGTTATGTAATGTGATGCTAGCATTACGGCACTGGTAGGGAAAGAAACCAAAACTAAAAATGTAAAAGAAGTACATGAAAGCGGCCGTTATTATTCTGGGCTGAAACATGTAGATTGTGACATCATTCCAACAATGTTCCCAATCCCAAAAATATCCATACGAGGGGACAAAAACCCCTTTAAAAGAACCAAAAAATAAGATTTAAAATTATGTGTCCTTCAATCCTTGGCAGATGGGATAGACGGAGAACAGCAATACATCAACAAGAAAGAGAGCATAGAAGAAGACAAGCATTTTTAATTTTTGGTTTTAGCGCACCTTTTTAGCTATCACAAAAAAAGAAATCACAAATTAAAAATGTATAAAGCTTTTTCCCCACATTTGTTTCATTTTAAAGTCACAGTTACCAAAAAAGAAAGAAGAGCAAGTGAATAATTTATGACATACGCTATAATAACATCATCCTAACACTAGTGTCTATGAGGTATATCTGCAACAGTTTGGTAAAGAGAGCACGGTCTGCGCACAACGCTCATAAGTTTGTCTCCATGTTTAGTTTTATCTTTAAAGCTTTGCGACCATTTAAAAAGAGAATAAGAAGAAGAATCAGAAAAGAGGAAAACAAAGAGCTAATTTTCCACCAGATCTGGTTGAGTATTGTGGTTTCTGTCTTGCTCAAGATTGCAAAATTTTCATTTCAAGAACAAGATCTACAATTGAAACCAAAAATGGAGTCAACATTAGAAAATCTGCACAGCTTTTGCTGCGTGAAATGACTATAAAATTCCATCAGATTTGCACACCGGAGTTACTTTCACAAATAATAAAACTAATGCAACAATTGTGAAATATTTTTTGTTGTACTGAAAATCTTTCTTTTCTCATCACTTTATTTACTTAAAATTTTATGTCTCGTTGGCTTCAGTGCACAAAGATATTCCATATTTCCCTGTGAAAATTCCAGGTCACTTGAAATTAACATTTATTTCTGTATTATAAAACATTTATTTTTGACTTTCTGTACACATAGAAAGCCAAGAATTTAAAAAAAAATTAATTTATTTCAAGGATGTCATGAAGTAACTGGAGAAATTGAGAAAATTAGTTTGTTAGCATATTACATTAAACTGAGAAAGAAAAGCAAAGACCAAAAATGCAAATTGTTTGTGTCTTTGGCCAAGATGCCAAACATTTCATTCATCACTGTCAGAGTTTGACAATTGGAATCATCAGTCATGGTAAATTGGTAAGTAAACTTGAAGCAAGCAGTGATTAATCATGACATTAATTTTTGTACATTAGACGCTGAATAAAGCCACAATGAAAATGATGAATTTTGTGGTATCTAAGAAACTGCTTTGTAGCATAATCATAGAAATATCTAATAAGATTTTATCTGTTTTAAAAAAATTACATTTTTGCTTTTTGTTCTATCACATTATGGAAAAACTGTTCATTCTTTTACTGTACAAGCAAAATCCTCGCAAAAATGGGATTTGCCTTCTTGTGATCTACACAAATATTTGTACTGATTTGCAAAGTCTGGAACTCATAAAGCAAACTTATATTGTTTGTAAAACATAAGAGTTTTATTTTTGTGGCTTTCCATATCTATGGAGGGTCAAAATCTACTTATTATCTTTGTGTTGGCTCCTGGTTGGACCAACATGCATTAATTGTGAAGACAGGTTTCTTGCCTTTTAGAGTATTGCTTGTAATAAACAAAATACAATCTGATTGGCCATCCTGTTCCAGTATGCATTAAACTTACAGTAGATGATTATAGCATTAAGTATTTTGTTTTTTCTTTTAACAAAAACAAGGAAAAATGGCAGAAAAAAAGTTTTTATGTCTCTTTGGCTTTCCACATTTACAAAAGGACAAGAGGTCAAACTTTTCATTAATGTCTCTGTTAATTCTAGCAAATATGACATTAACATCTTTCAGTCAGTAAATACAGGCACAACATCAACCAGATCATCCTGTGAAAGCCCAGCTGGGAAAAGACAAAGAACAGGGAGGGAATAGTACGTAGAAGAGGAAACCTTTGGTATTTAATGTATTTCTTCGCTTTCATTACACTGCAAAGCACCATAGAGCAGTGAAGACACTCAGTGGTGGCATCCACACTGAGGTTTTTCTTATTTCATGGGAACAGGACATTTAAAGCACATCAACAGATCTAGACTTTGCTTTGGTTCAAGAAAGGCACTCATCCAAAGTTATCTCATACTTTGCAACAAAAGCGCTCTCTTTGTTTTCAAAGCATCCTGGTTTGGAAAAGCAAAGTGTCAGTGAACTCAGAATAGAAGAAAAAATACATTTTGTAAAAGTTTACTCCGCTGCCATTTGGCTTCCCCAACTGATTTTTAACCCAATGCTTGTGAGAAGGGAAGAAAAATTGTACAGTTTAATGTGTCGATATTTGATGTTACTTGAATATTGCTCTTGCTTTATGAGGAAAAAAAGCTGCTTTATTTTAAAATTAAAAAGAGAAGCTGACTGACTGTGACTTTTAGATCTCTTGTCCTTCAATCTTCTGCATGACTTTGGTATGCTTTGCTTTTGCAACCAGGCCAGTGTGATCAGTTTAAGGTTCATGGGGTATCATCTATCTCACATATGTGTTTGTTTGATTATTTTTTAATTTATTGTCTAGTGGATACAGTAAGACCCACAGAGCAGGCTAAAAGCTCACAAATTACTTGTACTTAATTACTTTGTATTTTAGAGTAAAGATCTGCATTGAAGTAACATCAAAATATTATTGCAACCTCTTTGGCAAGTTGGTTTTCAATTTTGGTGACATACAGCAGACACATGGGTTGTCATAAGCAAGATAGGTGTTGTGTTTTTAGTGTCAGCTGTAGCTGCAGGGGGATTTTTTAGCTATGCCTGGGCTGTGTTTTTAGGGATGTTAATACTTGTTGGTGCACAACAACTGGTATAAATATAAAAGGTTCACAATGCAGGAACTCCAGCAACACTTAAGGGAAGATGAACAACTTTAATAATTGACCGACGCGTTTCGGCTTTTGGCCTTCATCAGGGTCATAGTAAAACATTGTAGAAAATTGCTTAAATACTATTTAAATACTAAATAAAATATTTAAGCAATTTTCTGCAATGTTTTACTATGACCCTGATGAAGGCCAAAAGCCGAAACGCATCGGTCAATTATTAAAGTTGTTCATCTTCCCTCAAGTGTTGCTGGAGTTCCTGCATTGTGAATTCTTTCATCCTCTCCATGCACCTTGGAAGTAGGTGAAGTTGTGCCAGAAATTTTTGCTGCGATAAATATAAAAGGTCCCATTAAGACTATAAATGTAGGGCCATCACAAGTTCCAACTCAGCCTAGTTTTCAATGCTAATTACCAAGTATTTTTTTGTTTAAGTAAAATTAGTCTAACTGGCTTTTATCACCATTATAATGGACATGATTGAGTCATTTTGACACATCCTGGAAGTAGTTCATTTGGCTTCTTCCTGCTCAAACACAGTACTGATGATGAATAAACAAGACGTGGATGTCTGAACAGAAAACATCTCATACACAAGGTGTTGGGACTTGTTTAAAGGGCTATTTTTTTCGCTCTTGTATAATTTTTGGTAATTTTTACTTTTGTGTCTCAAAGTAAAGGCCTTACTTCATATGTCATACAGTCAAGTTTAGTTGAAACGGGCCTTAGCAAAGTCCAATTTTAGCTCAGTGACTCTTAATATTAATGTTGCAGTAGATTAATTAGAAAAGACAAACGCTATCAGTTAAGTTTTAGCTTTGTTTATTATTTTTTCCTTATTTTTAGGCCAATTAACCAGAATATGAGTAGAGGAACTGTACAAAATCAGACTTTTTTATATTATCACATCACATTGAATTTTTACATTTTTTAAGACGTTACTCATAGTTTAAGTGATATTGAGGCCCTTTTATTTACCAGCAGTTAATTTACCAACTACATTCAGCTGTAAAATATTTATAACAGATGCTAATTTTTTTTACATTAAATCATGGGGCTGTTTTTGATCTTCAGTTGAGTGTATTTCTGAATTTGGAATCTAAACTCCGAAGCTCATCGCATGAAATGTTCAAATGACTTAGTTGAAGTCATTTGAACATTAATACCCCTACAACTGATAAAGCCCTGATATTCTGCATACAGCCCGAGCCTACACAAAGTCTGCCTTTTCACCTTCTTTGCACTTTTTGAAGACAAGAGGCCAAGTGGAGCTAAAAGAGAAACATGTAAATGTGAGAAAGAGAAAGTAAGAATAAGAGAGACAAGAAAATGTAGAATCTGTGGGATTATTAAACAGAACAGAAAGTACAAAAGCATGGAGCTGAGCGCAGACCGTACCAAAGAGGAAACAAATCTTTGGTTTCTTTGGTTTCATCAACACGATTAAAAGGACAAATGGAAAGTCAGTGAGGTAGCCTCTCTGGTTCTCACTATTGAAATAGAAAGGTTTTTTTTCTTTTTACACACAACAGACAAAGTCAGTCTTGGAAGCAGCTAGCTTTAAGGGACTCCTCATTTTTCCTTTGTAATAAGTGAAACAAGTTGGTGTGTTGGCATTCACGCAGTCATACACATTGAAATCCTGATAACAGCAGTTATTTCACATCCTGTTTATAGTGCCTGGGCAAGGACACGGTTTAAGTTTGTAGAGGACATGCTTGAGAATATGGTTTGATTTCTTGAGAAAAAAAAATCAATTTTTGACAGCAAAATACTTATATACTGTGTATAAAAGATGGATGTAACCTTTGATCTTAGCCTGGAAAGTGAAGCCAGTGTATAACTGTCTTAAACATACTTTCTTTATAATAGTCAGCAGAGGTTTCTGCTCCGGTTGCAAAAAGAAGTCAAGTTACATTTACGTCCATAAGAAAAGGACCCCATTTCTCACAGTATTTGCAACCATGGTAAAAAAAAAAAAAAAGCCCCAAACCTTTCTGATAAGTTTATGGTCTTAGTTTAAGTCTTCTTAAAGATATAACAATGTTACTTTTTATAAATTATGGTCGCATTTAAAGCAAAAGAGACAAGAGACTGACCTACTTTTCACATGTGATGTTTTGCTTCATAAAAACAAGATGGTAACAACCAAAAAGTGAGGCTTTAAAATGTGGTTACACCCATGTTTTATATACAATATACAGGTGCCCTATAAAACAAATATCTGGTAAACATCTGACATTATGTCCTACAGCTGTAAAAGTAAATTAAATTTTTTCTTTATTTAGTCCATTTCTTATAAATTATTTTTGTTTTGCTGAATTAAAAATGTGACAAATATACCTTAAAAAAGTCACTATTCAACCTCAAATATGCTTTTGAAGAAGTGTACATGTGGTTATACGAATACGAGCTTTACCAGGGTGTGAGCTGCGTGGATGTAAACACACACAGTTTATTGGCCTCTCAGGGACTCCAGTTATCTTTGGCGAGTCAGTTCATATCAACATGTGGCCCTTCACTTCACCTGATCAAGTGTCACTAGAACATCAGTCTCAAATTCATTGCTTGTTCAACAATGGTCAGCAGGATGCAAACAAATTAACAAAATTAAGCACAAAAATCACAGGGAAGAAAAGGAAAACAGATGCAGTGCTCATCATTCGGTAGGCTAATATTTGTCATAAAGAGATTGTTTTCATTACAAAAAATTAAAAAATAATTACCAGGACAAAAACAAAAACAAATAAACAAACAAAAAATAAATTAGCTAAAGAGTGAGAGCAAGTGTTCACATTCAGAAGTACGCAAGTCTAATCTGACATTTCTACATTGTTCTGTCATTAAGTCTAAACATTCATAACACAACATCTCATTTGCTTTAAAGTAAAGCTAGCTAAGAATAAATTAACAGGCCTGGCAAATGCACTGCATCTTTGATGCGCCTAACATTCTTAAATACTCATAAATATTCATCAAAAAACAATTACATCTAATTAAATAACATAAAATTATTAATAAGTACAAAACTAGCGTGTTCTAAAACACCTCATAAATAAATACAGCATCGAACAGAAAGGAAAAGAAAAATACAGTGTAAACTTTGGCAAAGCTAATCATCAAGGGTAAAAGGGTTAAGAGGGAGATTTGGCAACAAAAATGTGTTCGCTTAAATTAATTCACAATTAAAAATATAAATTACATTAAATAAAAAAATCGCATATTGCAAAAACACACACAAAAAAACCCTAAGAAGGAATACAGTAGTAGTAAATTTGGCAAATAATTTTTAAGTACTTAAAAACAAGCAATGAAAACCTCTTTGGGACTGTTTTTGGTTTCATACCCTTCCTATTTCATTTTCATTTATCTTTTGTTAGTTTGGCAGGTTTAGCCTGTATTAAATCCAGACGAACTGCAACTAGGAATGGAAAATGGCCACCACCCCCTGAACTGTAAGTCACGCCCCCTCCTTGGGCGCTGTTAGCAGGACGGGACAGCCAGGTGGGTGGAGGATTTCTTTGGACTAGAAGCTTTAGATACAGAAAGACAGAGAGAAAACTAAGGATAAAGCTATTTGACCGATATTTTAGCAGTTTCTCTCAGCAGATGTCGACTTGGTCTTTGTTGGTTTGGTTTTATTTATTGTTGTTGTATTCACGGAGCAGCAGCATAGTTCTTCCCCCCAAGGAACAAGCTAACATGAGCTTTCTTTGCCACAGAAAGGGGATTTTTAGGTTTCTCCTACAGCATGGCAAGTTGGGCAACAATTTTTACAGAAACCTTCTATCCAACTTTAAAAACTTTTTAACCCTAGCCAGCCGTGCTTTAGTCCGTCAGCTGAAATTCACTTCAGGGTTACAGTAATTATAGTTATATACTGTATGATAGAATAGATTATTGTACAGGTTTGTAAGTGGTCCAAATCTGATCTTAAACAGCATGCAGCTTTTTCTTCTTTAACAGATTTTTAGCTGGGTTTGGGTTGAAAAGCACAAAGTTAGACTTGGCATAAAATAAACTGATTGAAAAGTGACAGTGTGCTACTGTTAGTACAGCAAAAAATCTTTGGTATGCACTGTACAGTTCAAATAGCACTACCGCTGTCATTCTTTCCATAGCAGGAAGTGTGCTAGACAACAGCAACTAGCTAGAATATTTAAACTGGGTGCAAGCATCACAACTAGCTGATGTTGTTTCTTAATGCTAATTCACCAAGCTCAAATATGTTGTCCTATTGGAGTTGGAGGTAGACATTGATCTGTGTGAAAAGCTAAAAGGGAGAAACTTTTGAATTTTCCAAATACTCAAGTATTTCTCCCTCGGTGTGCAGCAGAAGATTGTTTTTATGTGTGGTGTGGTCTGGTGGTAAAGTTTGCAGGTAATGATGGCTACATTGATGCCATGCTGAAGGAACAACCAATAAAAGTAAAAGCTGTAAGTTTGGGGTAAATGATCCACAGGAAAATAAAATTAGCTTTTTGCAAGCTCATGACCTTAAAAGCTTAGAAGTAGCTAGCTAGCTAGCTTACAATCAAACTGGGTTATGTGAAAGAGACATGTTGGGTAAGTTTGTTAGCTAACTGCATAAAGGAAATGCTACTAGTTTTAAAATCAAATGATAAACAAGGCTTTGGGATGGCCTTTATGCTAACTTCCAGAACAGCTTAAAACTATCTGATAAGCTAGCTAGATAGCTTGCAATCCAAGTAAAGTTTTCAAAAGAAAAATGTTGGCTAAGGTTGTTGGTTTTAATAAAGCTAAATGATTGCTGAAAATCCAAATTGTTTTAAAATACAAGCTAGATCAGCTAATATAAGAATCCAGAATAGTGTATAAGCCAGCTAGCTAACTCGTAATCAAAGTGAGTTCTTTGAATGAAACACGTTGACTGAATTTGTTGGTTTTAATAAAATTAGACTGAAGGTAATACTACTTGCTTTAAAGTCAACCAATGAACAAGTTGAATTAGCCTTTAAGCTAACATTTAATGTTTAATGTATAACAGGTGATCAACAATAATAATAAAAAACAACAACACACCACTATCAACAGTACATATGCTGCAGGTATGTTCATGCTGGTTAACAAAAATGGGTATTTTTTTGGGGGGGGGGAGAGAACTGCTACTGGAGTTAACGGTGAATCTTTGGTTTGTTAGCTGATGAGGTTTCTGTTGTTCTTTTAACCTTTTTTTTACTTTGAAAAACTGCATAGGCACACGTTAAAGACACTCTTCAACCGTGAGAAACACATTAATGTTCTGCCTTTTTTTGGGTGGATCGAAGGGAAGAAAATGGTCAACGGTGTCCTCCGTTCGTTCCTTCCCTCCTTCCCATGTGGTTTTACCCTTTTTCAGTCCCCAACTTGCTTCCCCTTAAAGATTGCCTGACTTAATATCAGGCAGAACAAAGCTACTTCTCCATTCTCGTGGTGTCATCCTTCCTCATGTCCTCCCTTGTCATCGTTGTCCTCCATCCTCGACGTTGTCGGCGCCACTCTTTTTTTCTTTTTCTTTTTTTCTTTTTTTTGGTAATAATTCTCTTCCATCATCAGTTTTTCCCATTTGTTGGAACAGTTAGGTGCAGAAAAAAAGTTTTCTTTGGTTTCGATTTGTCAATAAATAGAAAAAGTCTTAAGTGTCCCTTTTTTTTTTTTTTTTAAATGTTAAATCGTTCTTAAAGCCTTTGGCTTGCCTCTAACCAGGCCAAGACTCAGCCTGGGGTTTCTAAGGAGCAGGGGCTGCTGACTGGCGCGTTTCCTTTGGTTTGGTTTCCTTTCTTTTTTTGGTTTGATAGCTTGAGTGAAAGATGATTGATGAAGTGACTGCAAATGGTAAAGGCTGCCAAAACTGAGCTGGAGGTGATGGTGCTTGAGGTTTTGTGGGTTTGTTAGTATTTACATCATGTGTAAAGGCTGTAAAGTGTGACAGTAAAACCTTCAAATCAATGGGTATTGGAGGATTTGGTAGCTATGGATGCTTGGACACAAAGACAGTCACAAATATGGGCAGAAGAGTCTAGTTTTTGTGTCACAGCCCATCTATCTGTTGACTGTCCATCCCTTTTACCAAGCATCCAACTTTCCTACACTGCAAACAAACTACATTTTTGAGTGTTGTCCTCAAACTTGCATTGCATTAGAGCTGATCTTTCCAAGTTGACAATTTTAAGCAAGTGGCTTTTGCTTTATCTTAATAAATCAGCACAGTTTGATGTACACATTTATCAGAGATCATTTGTTTGCAGCAAATGCTCTTTTCCAACCCACTGACCCTCTGGAAGAGACAGACTAACCAGGCATCGTCTTTAGATTGTCCTCTTTAACTATTACAAAGGCCCTGATTCGCCTGGACAGTTTGTCCTTCTTGGGCTCAGATGGTTAACTGGTTCTGCGGATGTGTTGATGCAGTGGGAGGTTTTGGTTTGCTTACCTGTGGTAGCAGTGAGGGCAGATCAAAGCTTTCCAAAAAGCATCTTGGCTTAAAACTGGATTTATACCAAAATATTTTCAATCCAGAACATTCTTTATTCTTAAAAGAGTTAAAGTTTTGGTTTCAATATTTGTTGTGGTTGACTAAAAAAGAGCGGTAGAAATCACTCTCAACATAACGTAGCCTTGTTTTCCCAATAATTGTGCTTTTTTTTTCACAAATTTTGACTTAAGGGTCTAAAGAAACCAATGTAGGAGCATTTTTGTGGCATCTTTCCGATCTAAACTGGGGATAATATCAAGATTATAAACCTAAATGTCATCAGCTTAGTGTTTGTTCAATAAGAAATTAACTCTAGTGCAACAGAATAGATGCAACTAGATGGTGAGAAAAGGCGGCTGGCCGATGCTTATTTAATGCCAAGATGTTTGCAGGGTTCTTGTGGATGACTAATTTAAAGCCCAGAACTTCTTGACATTTTTTATTGTCTTAGATTTAATGTTAATAATATTGAACTACGGTGAACAAAACCATTTTGGAAAAACAAGTGCTGCTTGGGGGAGTTCCAGTGCCTAGTAAGAAGACTTGCCATATCGCTTGATAAATCTGAACAGATTTGAGTTCCATCTAAATAATGACCAGCCAGAGATATTATCTTTTGTCTTTGTAAATCCAGGCTAAAATTATCATTTGACCTTCAAATCCCCATCCTACTTTTAGTTCACCACCTTGAGGATCACAGATTTTGGTCACATGGTTATAAATTTCAGCTCTAGTCTGACTTTCATTGGTTTGAAAACCTCATTTTTCTTTGCAAACCAAGGTGGTATTAATGCTAAGATGCTTTGTGGAGTGTGCTGCCCTAATGGATGAGTTTATGGTAACAGAAGTGATGGGTGGGTGAAGCAAGGGTAAACTGGAGCTTAGCTTTGGTTTGGCTGTGAATTCAGGGAAGTGATTGGGAAATGACTCTTTAAAGTTGTGTGTGTGTCTGAAATCTGTTTGTGTGTCTGCATGTTTGTTTGTACATTCGTACAGTACATTATGTGACAACAGACGCTGAATGGATTTCAGCCACTGTTTAAAAAAAATGGCATCCTGAGTTTTCTAAGATGTGACGACCACTCGGCTTGGCAGAGAGCCCCGGTTCTATTGCAAAGAAAATGTGCTTCAAGATTGTGCTCACGTACATCATATATATATTCATATATTATACACTAATACTCCATCAAACACTAAATATGCTGAGAAAGCTTGTAGTTGGCTCAAATTATGAAGAAGTTGCATGTGCCTTGGAGAGTGTGTGTGTGTGTGTGTGTGTGTGTGTGTGTGTGTGTGTGTGTGTGTGTGTGTGTGTGTGTGTGTGTGTGTGTGTGTGCGTGTGTGTTTGTGCTTGCATATTTTGCCATTTCCTAACTTAAAAAGAAAAAAAAATCCTCACGTTCCCCTTTAAAGAGCCAAATCTTTACATGTTTTATCCAAAAAGCTATGGAAATTTTGTCATTTTATAAACAAGAGTTGGTTATTTTCAGTCAAAATAGAAGTCTACCTTGATCACATGCATTTAAGGGATCGGCTTCCTATTTTCACATTAAAATTTGTATAGAGCATGTTAGAAATCAACTCCTCAGTTGTGATAAAAACAGAGACTGCACAGCCAAAAAATCTTCCTGAATAATATATAAAAGACTCTTTGAGCTATTAAAGGCTGAATCTGAATTTTGAGGGGTACGATTTGGAAATTTACAAGAAAAAAGGCTAAATTAACTAGATTTTTAGTGTGAAATTTACAAAAAAAAAAAAAAAAAACCCTCAAAATGTTTAAGGAAGAAAAGAACATCAAGAATTTTATAACAAATAAGAAATCATGAAATGAATGAGGAAAAACTCTAAACTTTTTTAAAGATTGAAGTCATAACCTACAGCTAAAATTGTGAGATTTTTATTGTACATTTTTTAGACTTTTTTTTTCTCCTGAAAATGCTGTTGTATATCAGATAAACTGATACATTTTTATCAGCAGAATACTGAGCTGGAGTAACTATTAATGTTATTTTGAATAAAACTGTCCAGATATCCTGTGAAGAAAAAAAACTACCTTCTGTTTTCAAGATAAATAACAAACTTTGATTGTGCAGTTTCTGAAACCCAGCTTCTAAAATAGGATTCTTTCGTGAACTGATGTGTCGTCTTTGGACATTTGAGATTAGAAATACCACAAAATTTCCACACAACTCTTGCTTATCCCCGAGCTTCTATCACATTCTGTGGTCTTAAAGCTTTCCTTGCATTCCTGTTTGGTTGGTTTCTAGCTTATATTGCATAATAGAAAACACGCATCGTCTTCTCGTCTTTGGTATTTGGGCTAGCGTGTCAGCTTATTGTCCAAAAGGAGACATCAGCAGTGAACGTCAGTGAGGTTTGAATGCACTAAAGATTAATTTACCCTTCAGCTTCTTAATGGATGTATGATGAATTTGCAAAAGGCGGTTTGGCTAAAACAAGTCGTGGCAGTGAGCAGCCCCTCTCTCAGTTTGTCACTCTTGACAAAAGCAAAAAAAACCCAAAACAAAACCAGACAAACAAAAAAAGTAAAAAGTTTGGTTTTCCTCCACGCTTCAACTGGACGAAACCTCAACCCGCGCCCTCCATCCCTCCCCAAAACTCCCACCCCCTCCCTGACTCCCCATTCCCCTCCTCGCTCTCTATTATCACGCTTTGGTACAAGTGCTTGACGCTGAAGATTGGCCGCCAGGGCTGGCTCCGTCGTCTGTCCATTTGTCCAGGCTCCGGCGGCGGGCGTTCATGAAGAAGTTGCTGACGGTGGTGAGTTCGAGGCCCAGCTGCTGCGAGATAGTGAGCTGCATCTCTTTGGACGGCCGCTTGTTCTCCTTGAAGATGGCCAGCAGGGTGCGCCGCTGCAAGTCGGTAAAGACCAGCCGCGACTTCTTTGGCGTATTGTTGCGGTCCTTCGACGTGTCCTGCTCCTTCCTCTTGCACGCTGCAAAGCAAGTGTGAGAGGGTGGGGGAAAGAAAAAATAAGAGGGGAAAAATAGAAAAGTGTTATTGTTTGTATTTGAACAACAGTTAAATATTGGAGGGGGATCTTGCAGAGTCCCTCACACGAAACACAAACAGAAGGTCTTGTTTACAGACGCTCATGTTCCTGTGTTGATCTGATCTGTGTACCTTCTGTCTTGCCATGTTTTCCATTGTGCCACCGGGCTGAACTTTACTTACATGGCTCATGCTATGATGTTTCACTGATTAGAAAACACAGGAGTTGCATGATCGTTTGGTATCTAAGTGTGCTTTAACCTCTAGCTTACTTGGTTCATTTCCTGATGGATTTGGTTGTATAGACTGTGGTAAAATCTGGCAATCAAGCTTTATTTGTGTAAAGTGAACAACCAGAGTAAGACTGCACTGAACTTTGAATTCTCATCTGTTGAATTATGACAGATATACTCTTATGTGTGATTTTGTTTAAAACCATCAGGACTGTGTACTGTGTTTGCTTTACTTGCCACCTTGCTGTGAGTGTTTCTTCCAACCTCTGATTATGTTAAGATGGTGTACTTGTTTTTTCTGTGCACCTTTTTCCAAAAAGAAAAAAAAAACTTTAGTTTTGCATCTGCCTGCCTAAAGCACATCATGTAATGCTCAAAAAGTGACCTTTAATATTTGAAGTCACTCATTCTTATTCTCATGTCTGCTTTAAACTTTAAGGATCCTAACTTAGTGAAGTGGCCTGGCAATATCTTCTTACAGTCACAGTAACAGCTAGTAGGATTCTCTAAATAGTAAGGAAAGTTACTCCAGTGCTTTCTTTTTTACTTCCTTTAGCAGAAGATACACTGGAGCATCCTTAATGAGAGGAAAGCAGACATTTATTTTCCATAATTCTTTCCATAATTCAAAAGGAAGCACTATCTGATTGTCATTGCGTAAACTTGTTTCTGCCACTGAAAAAACAAACAGTTGAGTTATTACATTTGAGTAACTCTAATGTAATAACTCAAAAATTAACTCAAAATCAAGAAAATAACTTGAAATTTTGAGTTATTAAGTTGAACTTTTGAGATAATAACCCCAAATGGTGACTTCTGGTTGCCAAAAAATGTTATTTTCAGTGGAAGAAACAAGCTTCTATGTGATGTTTTTCCAGCAAGTTGAAGGTAGACTGACCTGTGCTAAGTCTACCACACCTGTCCCCAATTAGCCAATCAGCTCTTCTAATACATACACAGCCCTCCAGTCTTTCTCCTCCTGCTTGCTCGACTTTCTTGCCACTTTTTGTTCTTGTTGCAGTTCAGCAGCTCTTTGTGATTTTCTGGTTTTGTTGGTTTTTTTATTCGTGTATGACCTTTAAAGCTGTTTGTTTTTAACCTGATGCCTGCTCCTTTCCTGTAAGTGTTTGTTTTCGCTGACTGCCTCTAAGTGTACAACCTCAGCCTGAATCAAAGATTTGGATTATTGTGGGCTGGAGCTGTCTGCTTTATCTTGGTGTAGAGCTGCATTTTAGCCCGATACTTGCATTGACCCTCTCTGCCTAGATCAGAGTGCCGAGGGATCACCATTTTCCATCATGAAGTAACTGTAGTTTTCCTGTCACTGATTAACACCTGAAATGTGTCTGCTGCTGTATAGCAGCCAGAGAGGGCAGAGGAGGAGGATGAGGAGGTCTGTGTGTTTGATTTGATTACCTCCCTGAATTAAGTATGCACGAGTCAGAGCTGATCAATACGAATCAGGTTAAGGACTCAATTCAGTAACAAAACTATTATGTAAGGGGAAACTATCCTCTCTGTAAACACACACACAGAGCGACATCCCTCTCCCAGCTTTGTATCTCAGCGTTTAGCGACCTGACAACAGATTAAATTAATTAAGGACAGCATCTTTATTTGTTTCCCTGTCTCATTACAGGAACAGATGGATTTAAAAATGCACCGTTCCCCCAAATATTACCTTTTAAGCTCAGAACCGGCATTTAAGGAGTGACTAGTCCTGTAAACGCAATCAGTCCTTGTACCATAATGACAACTTTTTTTTTTACTTGGTCTGAGAGACATTTTTCTGTTGGTTCTGACCATTCATGACCCTGAAATATTGTACATGAGTAAAACAAACACCAATTAAAGAATCTGACTAAGAAAGGAATTGGTGATTTTTGCTGGCTAAAACCTCGTTGCGGAGCATTTATACAGGTTCTGGTATTTTTGGAAACACTTTTTTGGACTTTTCTAGGAAAAACTGCCTTAAGTTTGAAATATGTTCCCCCTTTGAGTTGAATTTCAGGAGGTGCCTTTCAAAAAGGCGTCTGGAGATAAGTGTGAATGTCTTTGTGTCTGTGCTATTAATCATGTAGGGAGAGATTCCTCTTCCTTTGTTCTCGCTGTCAGGAGTCTTGTGGTTGTAGTTACAGTTTATCACTGACAGGTGGCACTGTTGATCTCTGAAAATGAAGGCAGCTGTTACCAAAAAAACAAAAAACCGGCATTGAGAAAATATATTCATCCTCAGAGATAGAAAGGGGAGAGTCAGAGAGTCATCTCAGAATCATCATGACTGTAGAGAAGAGATATGTACAACAAATATCAATAATTATATTTTAAATCACAACTAATGACTTTATTCTGTACCTGCTCTGCATGTTGAGCCTTTTAACCTGTTTCATATATATTCCTAATTATTTAACTATTTTTTTTAACAGTGCATTTATTTCCTATGTTTTCTTAGGACTCCTTTTATATTTTCAAATTAGATTTTAAAGATTGTTGGTTATTAATATGAAGGTAATTAGAGGGCTTAAAATCTGCCACAGGTTTGTTAATTCAAAGTTTAAACTAGAGGCAAATGTTGGACTTTGGACACGACTATTTACTGGATGATCTTTGTGATAAAATATTTAACTGTGAGCTAACAGACTGAGGGAGGTACACCACTCTTCATACTTCTTATTAACAGCTTTCATTGCTACCTGTTTCTAATACTGCTGCTGTAGTTTATCAGCTTTTTTTAATGTATATTTTTCTGCTACACCTGTTTTTTGTTGTTTGTTTGTTTGTTTTTTCTTTGGGGGGGTACCCCCGGCTTTACACTGGCTTTAATAGGCGTGAAACAATGTTCTCGACTTTGAGAAATAATATTTCATATTTTGTGTGTGAATTTGAAAGCATGCACAGCTTCAGTTCTACTGAAAGGCTGAGAAGATGCAAAAAATGAAATCTTAAGCGATATGAAATGGTTAGAGTCAGCTTTTTATCAGGAATATGTGACCCCTGCTCAGCACATAATCCCTGTAACTGTTGTTTTTATGTGTTTCTAAAGTTGATTTCAGAATAAAATGTCACAAAAGAAATATTTACTAAAACATTTAAATTCAAGTCCGAGGCATTCAGAGTCCTGCAGCGGTCAAAGCCACCACAGACTGAAGTTTCAGCATCATACACTCCCAGATGGAAAGCCTTTTAGTAGGCTGTACACATACTCTTGAAAAAAATTTAGATGATCCACGTGAAATTTTCAGAGCTGCAACCAAATCAATTTTACACCACTTCAAGTGCCGCAGCCTAAAGATATCGTAGCATCATCATTGGGAAAGCTGCACCAGTTCAGCCCAGTGAAGCAAACGGTGGCATGTTCGATGCAAGTGTTTTTGTGAGCTTTGAGACCTCTACATCATCAGTGTTAAATAATCTATGGATGTAGCAAAAATCATACAAATTATAAAAATGTATTTTAAAATTTTAAAATTTTATTTCTTTTTTTTTTCTTTGTAAAAACTCCAGTTTCTAAAAGGAATTTTTATGCATTTCAGTGTTAACATCTGTGACACAGAACAAACTCTTTTTATATTATGGGACTCATTTTATATTAAGTTCACCCAACAGTGAAACTACCCTTTCTGTCAGTTTATCTACAATTTAAATCCTGATATTCCTTAATGTATGCAAAAGAATCACAAATTCAACAATAAGTCTCAGTTTTTCTACGTGATGAATAAATGCTGCTGTAGTAAATGAAAAAATCTGTCAGAATGACTATTTAGGCTTAAATTGTAAGAAATAAATGTATAAAATTATAGGAAAGCTCTATTATGTCATTGCCTAAACTTATGTAATTATAAAACCAAGTTTTGTTAATTCACAGAACTCAATGTAAAACAGAGAAATTTAAAATATTAAAAAATAGGAACTTACTTGTCATTTAATTGTTTATATATTGCTTAATTACTTTTCAGTCACAGGGCAGGTTTTTATTAATAGGAAAAGATACAAAACCTTTGGAAAATCCACTTAAAAGTCCCCTCCACATTTTCCAAACCTGTCCAGTGGGCCAGGTCGGAGTCTTTGCTGGGTCGATTTTGTCCCATAAGCCTTATGTTTCACATCTGTGATGTAGAGGAACAGTAACACCCATTGGTACCCTGGATGGTTAGATCTGTGTTCTGATAATTCACTGAGCTGTTTGGCCATGGAAAAACCCCAACATGGTGCACGTTTTTTACGCAGATGTTAATCTTAGAGCGTTTCTCATCTATGTCGTTCAGCAGTCGGTGATCCTGCTCTGTAACTTTATGTGGTCTGCCACTTCTTGGGGTTCCTAAACACTTTGCAATAATCCCGCTTACAGCTGATCGTGGAATATCTAGGCTGGAATGACTTGTTGCAACTGTGGCATCCACTTGAACTCAATGAAACTGTATGTTTGTAAAGGCAGTATGCATGGCTAGGTACTCGCTTTTATACACCTATAGAGGTGTAGTCTAATATTTTTTATCTGCCAGGCTTTGTTAAAGATGCTCCATTTAAAATAGTTTGCCATGCTGTAAATAGATTTTAAATGTGCTCTCTCTGACTTTCTCGCTTCCTGCTTACTGTAGCTCAATTAAAAGCAGATCAGCAGCAGTTCACCCCACACAAGTTTTTTTTAAACTTAAAAAAAGTGCAGACACATCTACGTATAAAAAAAGGGAGCAATCAAACACAACCACCCCTCTTCCCTCCCCTTCCACACACACACGAACACACACACACACACGACATTCAATGGAAGAACGCTTGGGTGGTTCATTCAGCCTTTTTTTTCTACCCGCTCCCTCTTCTGTTCGAGGTTACAGTAAGGATCAAACACACAATTATATTATTCAAAAGGGGTTTACCGGTTTGAGGAGGGGTGAGAGTAAAGGTGGGGTGAGGGGGTGGGTGTTCTTTAAAGGTAAGGGCTGAATCAATGGGATCAATAAGGCAGGGTCCCTCTGCCTTTCATTAGCTTTCTCAGCCACTCTAGACATCAGAGTGTTGCTAAATGTGTCTCTAACTGCACACGAGATCAGCAGAAAGTACTGAGAATCACTCCTGTTTTTTTCTCTCTGAATCAGCTGTCATGTTATTTTTACATCATCTGAGTAATCATCACTGAAATCTCAATTAAAGCATTTCCAGCACAGTATTTACTCTCATAGTCATCTATGTAGTCACAAGTTAGCCTTAAATAGAGCTAAGGCTTTTATGGTCTAACCATTATCTAAAGTCTTTGATCTGCACTGCAAATTTTCCACTTTTATACTAAATTGCAACATTTATAAAAAATGATTAAGTCATCCAATAACAGTTTACTTCTGTTGTTGAATTGTTGCTAGACAGCACACCAGAGACGTTATAATCCTGATTCTAATGGAAAACTTCAGTCTAGCTGGGGATGAACTTTTTCTAGTTTCTGAGATGGGTGATACATCTTCAATACTTCAGTATGGCTATTAAAAGTAATTTGGCGAAGTGAACAAGACTGTGTTTCACAGCTAACTCAGTTCTATTAAAGCAGACATAGGTCATTAAGGGTTGGCCAGTTACTATGATCCATTTTATGTGAAATCAAAAACATGTTTCAGAGTAAAGGAGCAGAGAATATTTTTTTTGCTAAGTTGCAAACTCTGGGTGCAGTTTCTCTAGTGAGCAGTTGAGGCTCACTCCAAAAGTGTGTCAGTTTCCACAAACTCTTTACAGCAGTGATAAACATCTTTACAGACTGCTACAGAAATGGCTTTTGTCTCGATAAACAGACTTTATTGCTATTTGGAGTTTGCACAAGTACTTCATGTTGGTGGTCGATTGGTCTAAATTTTTAGACCAAGTGGGTAAAAGGACCAACTAGTCGCGTGCCACACCTTCACCTCTGAAAGGCAATCTGTCTCCAACAATTGTGGTTACATTCAGAGTGACCACTGTCATTCTCAGACAGACTAATGAAGGTTTTACAAATAGTTGCCATCTAATTGCTAAATGGAGACAAATTGCCAACACGCCAACAAATCAGTCTGAATCAGTCTGCAGTAATGAGCACGACTTCCGACAAGTCTCTGCAATAGGAGACTTGACTCTACCACCTATGCCATTTTGTTGTTAAATCGCTATACTGCTGCAATTATGTCAGTATTTGTGGATGAACTTCTGTTTCAGATCTATGAGGTTCTGGCTGGACTCTCTGGCTGGATGTAGTTAAATAGAATTCCTTTGCATGTAGAAGGCAGATTTGTAATTTTCTAATTTCACACAGTTTTATTGCAAACAGATCGCATGTAATTGCTCACTTGGCCCAATTCACCCACCACTGATGGCAGGCCGACCCAGTCTTATTGTCATCTTGTAGCCATCTTGATGCACCAAAGTCACTTTGCAGGCGACACCTGACTGCGAGTGGTCTCAGGCTGCAGTCTGCTCTCATTGTTTTTCCGAGTGTGACTAACATTAAAGAACAGTATAATTAGTAATATTAAACACACAATATTATAATAGACTATAAAAAATTGCTGAATTATTGTACATATACATTAAAATGCATATGTTACCACCTTTCTAGTGGGAACTACAAAGAGCTCTTTGTACGAAGAGACATGGAAGGTCAGGTAGTAGACATCATGGCTACAGTTACTTTGCTTCTTTCTTTGAATCAGCTGAAATATTAGTAACAAAAATCAACAGAACCAGTGAGCTGGTGGGAATAACATATCAAGGTGCACAACCTGAGTCAGTGAAGAGCTAAAAACCACCAGCTTTACCTAGCATGGGCTCTGAGATGCTCATTAATTGCTTGGATAAGTGAAGACTTTGACCGTGCAATGCCAGATCGAAACCGCACTACATTCACTAATAATACATGATGAGAATCTGCACAAAACAAAGGACGGAGCACCGCTGTTGCAGAAGAAAGGGCCACAATCCAGCTGACAGTCCCTCACTTTAACACACATTTAAGAGCACTTCACTGAAGTTAATTATTAACCAATTCTGAAGAAGGCTGATATAAAAACTGATCTTATGTATCTGAATCGCAGGTCAAACACAGATGTTGGGCACATCTGTGCTGAACTGTTTAAAAACACAATCAGCTTCTCTCTCCCACCTCAGCTCATGAGGTCAAGTCTTCCAATATGGCAGCTGAGAGGCACTACTCCACCTTAAAGCCCTTTCTCTTTTCATTTTTGAATGGGGGGTTGAGTCAAGTGCAGAGCCTCAAGAGCTGGTAACACTCACAGCAAACTCATCAGTGTATCATACAGACGCTTTAAGAGTCAAGGGCCAATAAATGTCAATAGAAACATCAAGTTGATGTTTTATTGAAGCAGCGATTCAAAGTGAAAACACAGATATGGAGCTCAGATACACCCGTGATGATAAGTGGAAACTGAGTGGAAAAAGAGGGGTGGAAGAAAAAGTTAGGAAACACAGAAAGGAGGAATGGATTATCAAAGATGAGGAGAACGTGACATAATAACCAAAAAACAGGAGAGCTTCATTTTCAATCAACATCTGTTAGTCTAGGTTAGTCTGTGTACTGGGTCTCTACTTGCCGTTTTTGTGAGCCTCCTGTCTCCCGTGTCTTGCATTTAGCTTTACATTCCTTCCCTGTATTCTGTTCACCTGTCGCTCATTTTTCCCCAGTTGTGTTCATATATCAACCTTTGAGTCCTGCATTTGGGTCCTAAACCTGCACTTCATGACAATTTTGTGTTCTGTGTATTGCTCTTTGCAAGTTTTTAAATTGTAATTTTAAGGACTTTAGTTTTCTGAAGTTTTGCATTTGTTATAGATGCATATTGTTTAGTTTTTGTAACTTTTTTTTCATGATCATCATTATTATTAGTAGTAGTAATATTATTACTACTACTGCTACTACATAATAATAATACAATAACATAAACTCAAAAGTAAATGAACTAAGGGGGAAAGAATTGTTTCCAATGCGTAAACATCCACAAACCAGGAACCAAACCAAAATTGTTAGTGTGAATATATTATTACTATGTTGTGCAGGAAAAGTTAAATCATGCATGCGCATTCACCCTTTTTCTGAGTTCAAATACGTTATGGAAATGTTTTTAAAAATGAACATCTGAAAATGTGTGCAGTTTCAAGACAGTTGCTTCACATTTGGTGAGAACTTACAGGTTGAAGTGGAAATACATTAAACCTTCTAAAGCCCAGATTTTTCTTTCACATCTTTAAGAATAAAAAACACGGTCTAGCTCTAAAACCAAGTTTAACTTTCCCTTCATTTTCCCTCCTGCGTTGTATGATGCTATAGGAATGAAGCTTATTATAAAGAGTAAAAGTTTGAAGGGAGGAAGTGAGCGAGCCAGCGAGCAGTGGTTTCATCTTACAGATGGGGAGAGGGGAGCTCAGCAGAGTCATTACAGACTGTTTTCATCTCCACCACAGAGATAGATCACAGCCTGGCAGCTCCGTGACAGCCTCAGTCTCCACAGTGCCATGCAGGAGTCCAGCTGCTGATGGACGCCAATTCCCACATTGCAATACATAAAGGGAATGGACGAGTCGCTCACAAAATAGTGACAAATTCCTGTCGGACGGTGTGACAGCTCAGAAATATAGTGGTCTGAATGACAGTGGATAAAACGAGGCACAGTTCAGGGACAGGGCTGAGTTTTAGATCACCAGTATTAGAAGTGCTTAGAGATGAATACACAATCCCTCTCTTCTACTCGTAAAAACAAAAAATAGGAAAACTATAAGCCAGAATAATAAAAAGCACTAATACATGTGTTCAACATAAATAAAGGATACAGATTACCTGTGACATGAAACCACATGCTTATTGGCTAAAAACCCTTCAATCACAAGTCAACAACTACTGACTGTGTGGGTTTCACAGTCAGAACCCCGAACAGAAACCTCATCATCACCATCTTGTTTTTTGCAACCAAGATGGTGATGATGGAAACATAAAGCAGGACTTTAGAAACCAAAGTGATCTTTTATACAATCAGTCCTCACAGACTCCAGTGTTAAAATGTTCAAATTTACATCATAAATAAACATGTTTAGAGACTGCTACAAACATCCGATTTGGTCTTCATGGACAGTTTACCCTGTCATAATAACCATCTGAAGGTTGAACTCTTTTGGAACTTACATTAAGGCTTCAGTTTTTGTGAAATTGTTATATTTTACTAATGTGCTACTACTTACTTTGAACTAATGAGCAAGTATCTGTTCCTGTGCTGTAAACACCATAAAAGATGGACATAGCCTCAAGATGAACATCTTCATCACTTGCATCTTGGTGTTTTGAAACGGGACGTCACAAACACAGACTCAGATTTAACTGAGGACATAAACTCAGAAGGAAGGTGTTTACTGGGATCAGACCTAATGGCTGTTCTTCCCAGAAACTTCTATAGTCTACAGCAGCGGTCTCCAACCTTTTTTGCGCCACGGACCGGTTTATGCCAGACAATATTTTCACGGACCGGCCTTTAAGGTGTCGCGGATAAATACAACAAAATAAAACTAGTACCGGTACCGAAAAAAAGAAAATTTATTCATAACACACCTGAAAAGACCCAGGAAAACCGAGTTAACAATAAAACGATAACAAAATAACGCTGAAAACCGATAAAAACCCTGAAAACTATACATTTCACACCTGAGCCTCAACTCTCACGGCCCGGTACCAAACGACTCATGGACCGGTACCGGTCCGAGGCCCGGGGGTTGGGGACCGCTGGTCTACAGGAAGACAGAAGACGGAATGCCAAAAGGTGATTTGGGTTATTTAAACTGTTTTGCATGATTTGTTGGCCTATAATCTGCCAAACATGTCAGTCATGAATTATATCGATTCATCTTCAGCCAGAAAGAAAATTCCTATCAAAAGATAGAAGTTGCAATCAGCTTTTGGCACAGTGACTTTTAGAGATATGGTCTCGAGGAAAGCAGAAATTGCAGCAAATATAACATTACAGTTATGTAAAGAAATCTTAAGTGACCAAAAAGGACTGGATTTATTATAATGTGGGTACA
>NC_140467.1:30730115-30820115 GCF_051167445.1 Perissodus microlepis | reverse complement strand
TCCTCTCTCCTTTACAGTCGAAAAAGATGTGCTGCTGGTGAACTGGCCAATACATCCTCCCCTGCTCTAGTCCCCCACTGGCTTTCCTTTCTTGCAGTTACGCTCCACCACATATCCAGCATGGACCTTGACCTCCAGCATGCCCTAGGGACCCACACTTAAGCCCCCTCCCACTAACAAAGCAAAACACCACTGGCAAAATCCTCGTGCCCCTGGTACTCCAGAAAGTAAATTCAAATGTGCCCCTGGTACACTGTGCAGAAACACTTTGCCACACACACACACACACACACACACGCACACCCACACACACAGACTGATATAATAATGTAGAACCAGGTCTCCGGCAGCCATATGTGTGTGTAATGTGTAAGACAGAAGCTAAAGCACAGCATGTCAGCCTGGCAATCATACTTGATGCATCATATCTCAGCACTCAGAAACAGGACTGTAGCACTTAGCAATGAGTACTCTACTACTGTATAACACTGTGTGTGTGTGTGTGTGTGTGTGTGTGTGTGTGTGTGTGTGTGTGTGTGTGTGTGTGTGGTCATGCTTAATGCACCATGGTGCTTTCCTGCTTCCGTTTTAAGAAAATAACCGGAAATGGAGACACAGACTAAAGCCTCTTTGTGCTTCTTTCTCACACAGACACACACTCGAGAGCATGAGTGAGACTGTAACAGTTTATCCTCTGATGTCTCCTTTAAAAATACAGTGTATGTCAGTAAGTCAGCTGAGAAATAAAGAGCACTCACTCTGTTAGACTCTAAACCAGACAAATCCTTGTTACCTTCATCTCCTTTGATCTTAAACTATATCATTTTTTTGTATTGTGTCTATAAAGACATGTAGATGTGTCTGTCTAAAATACACAGAGCATGTTGACAAGGAACAGGTTTCCCTGACCAATCGCTTTTGGCGTATAAAAAAAGAAATGCCATAGCCAAAATGCAATCACCTGACAACTCTTTAGCTTTTTACAAAAAGCATTTGCCTTCGTATATGGACTGTAAGAAATAACTGGGAAACACAACAGGAAATCTTGGCTGGGAGACGTGTTATCTGTATATCTGCTGCCTCTGTGCCTTTTATCTGAAACACTGGCTATCACCCACAGAGGCTAATTCATCATATGACAGGCGATGGGTTCCCACATTGCTTATGTTGTGACCCAAAGCCCAAAACTCAGAGAAACATTAATCCCAAAGAAGCTATAAATCAGAATAGGAGGACCTCCTATAATTATTGTCAGCTGCCCGTACTCTTCCTGCTGATGCAGTTGAACCAGTCTTGTTATACTGAAATGCCTGAAGTGAATCCTAAGAGTCGGCTGTGTTTATGAAACTGTTAATCTCCAAATACTACAGTGTTCTAACAAGCCTGCAAACCACCTGGAGACGCAAGCATCATCAGACAAAACAGCATGAAATTATGCCACAGGATGTAATGCATTGGGTTCAGGCTTTACTTTACTGAGGCTTTACTTTGGCCTGTGATATGATCAAGTTCTTTAAAGTTAATTATTCCATCCGTGTTCAGTCTTGGTGTGTCAGAAGGGTTTCCACATGTACAGACTGATCTGTTTCACGAGTGATGTACCGAGGAACAAAGAGAGTCTGAGAGAGAGAGAGAAAGAGTATTCAGAGTACGTAATCACTGAATCAGTGTGTGTGCAAAGATGGTTTATCAGTGTGTAATCTGTATGTCCACACAGTCTGTGGTGACATCACCGGACAAAGGTCTCTCTGCCCGCCCGCACGCACACACATAAACGCACACACACACATTAATGTATCTCTACTTGTTTACCAGGACAAACGGGCTGACCAATCACAGAAACTGGTGACTCAGTGATGTCATTGAGCTGATGAGGAAATGGCCTCAGAGGAGTTTGATGTCATCCACCTTCATCACTCACCCTCTGTCTTGCTTTGTGCCTTCTTCACTAATTTTTCATTTTCTCTCATTCACTTGCTTCCCATCCTCTCTAGTTCCGTCCGTGCAGGAGCTAAGGAAACTTTGTTCAAATTCATGCTTAAATTAACATGATGACAATCGTCTGAGTACATTACAAATCTGTGTTTTTATAGATATGTTTCCAATCACTTGGTATGTTTGCAATGAACAGGGTGAACCCAACTGCAGAGCCTCGCAGCTCTATGAGGCAGGAGGATGCAAAAAATACTATAAAGAGGAAAAATATAGTATGAAAAAAGAAAAAATATAGAAAGTCTACCAGAAAAAGGGAGACTGAAGGGACTGCAGAGGACAACCTGACAAAGGCTGAACGCAATATAAATATCCAGAACCAAGGAGGGATAATAAGGCGCACGTGAACTACATCTTTATCTGCTGACTCAGACACTGGCCATTATCCACAGAGAACTTAACACAGACCAAGGGAGAAAATATTGGTGAATACCGACACCTAAGAGATCGATAATAAAGCACAGATGAACTATTGCTAGACCTCCGGTCTGTACACGATTCGGCTCAAACTGCCTAAAATGTACAACCTGATATCACTGCTGTTAAGTCTTCAGGTTCTGATCTGTTTGACAAACTGTTCTCTTATATCCTGAACAATATTTTATACATTGTGGATTCACTCAGACCAGCCATAAAAATAAAACCAATAATCCTGTTACTATGTTAGATCCTCATATTCACGGACCTAACATAGCATAGCATCTTTATTAATATGTTCCTTGTAATGCTAAGAAACCAGGCAATTTTAAACCAATGACTCCATGTTAGCATCCTTCCCGTTTACATCAAATATTATGAGAATTGTAGTGGCAAAACTCACATTCATCCAAAGTTAAAAACAACATAAACCAAGGACATTTGCTTTTTTCCAAGATTTACAATACACACATAATAAATTATATCCCTGTATAAATGATTAAAAACCCATGCATTCAAAGGGTTTAAATATAACAAAGTAAATAAAAGTTAATAAGAGCAAGAAAAAAATTACATTAAAACATCCTTCCAAGAGAAAGAATGAAAATGTTGAGAGAAAACACCCACTAACCTTTAACCTTCTGAATATTGACACTGAGGATAAGTCAGAGGGAAGCTCTGTTTGGACATTACACACACACACACACACACACACACACACACACACACACACACACACACACACAGTAATAGGTGATGAGTTAACTGATCTCTCAGTACCTCTTTCTTATCAGCAATGTTTTTTGGAGGCCTGAAGTCATCGCCGCTCTGTCTCACAGCACAACGGTCCAACAGAGAGCAAACACGAGCAGAAAGATAATAGTCTCTGATCAATAGATTGTATTGTAATCGCTGATTGATCAAAAGAAGGTTGGTCAACTATAAACGTACATCCTGGCAAACCGCTCACCGCTATGTTTGTCTCCAAACGATCAGTGGCGAGCGATTTGAGTTGATCAGGTTTCCTGCTTTGAGAGATGCAAAGCAGCTCACTTACGTTTAGTCTGAAAATGTATTTTTAAAATTGTATTTAGATTTAAATATCTGATCTAATATGGCTTAATCTTGATCAAAAAGTTTAATATTTATTAACCAAATCAAATCAATCAGTAATCTGCTTCCTTACTTATTTGTACCTTTATTTCCCGTGTTTATCTTTGGCTTTTTTCTCTGACAAGCTCCTGCCCGCTCTCTCCTGCTAAACCTGTCTCCATTAAAGGTTGTAATATCTACAATTGGATCCCATCCATCCAATATGAAACATAATCCAATAACAGACAGATTCAGCTAAATGAATCCAGTTATGTGGCCCAATCAAACAGAGGAGGATTCCCTTCAAACCCATCTGTCTGATACGCATCAATCGGGGTGCTTTTAATGCTTTTACCACCAAACTGAGCGGAGGTGAGCACAGAAGAAAAATAAGAACAATCTGACCTTCAACACTGGCTTTCTTTTCTCTGTAAATTTGGCTTTGATTTGGACTTTGTCGCCACAAATGATAAGAATAAAAGGTCAGCAAAACAAAAAGTACAAGCTCTGTAGGTGAGATAAAGAAAATGCCATTACTGCAAGAAGAAACCATGAAGTAGAAAAAAACAAGATTCAACAAAAGAGGAAATTTGGCTTCATGCATACATTAGAACAAAGAGAAATTAGGCAGTCATGGCCCATGTTTATTTTTAAATGTCTGTAGTTTTCCCTTTTCACAGGTTTTCTCCTGTGTTGAATTGTGGTTTTTAAATCCTCGTCTTTATTTCCTGAACAGTTAAGGTGAGTAATTGTTCCCACCTGTGTCTCATTTCCCAATAACGCTTTGTAAACAGGTACTCTTGTGTTTTGCTCTGTTACTGCCCTGTTCAACTGCTTGTGCTTATTTTCTGTGATCATGAAGACTGTCTTGCCTGCGCGTGTGTGTATGTACAATTACATACATGTTATCTATATATTTTTTTCTGTGTTTATGTCCTTGTTTTTGACTTGCAAAGTGATTACTGTACCACATGCTGTACAATTTCTAATGTAAAAGCTGTGCTATCAAGACATGCATAGTGGTTTGCAAATGGTTATGAGATGAGAATCAATACTGCACAAATCATCCCCTAAACAACACAACATTTTTCACTGGTGTATTAAACTGGTAGAATGGTAGTCCACGTGGCGTTAAATACAAAAATAAAACTATTGTTGCTAACAGTTTTCCACGAAAAACAACTTAAAATATAAGGAGTTTTTTTTTAAAGGGGAAAAAAGAGTTAAATGTTTGAACTTTAAATGTAAAACCTGATTCCATTGAAATCCATTATTTCCAAAAGACTAGATAATTTTATGCTATTGATGTGCAGTGACTTTTGCATAAAGACAAGCATATAACATAAAATAAAACCAGAGTGGTTGCCAGTGAGGATCACATCTCTCTCTCTCTTTTAAAGTGTATTAAAATATTAATATAACAATAAAAATCACAGCTGAAATATATAAGACTTGAGCACTGTATGACATGGTTAACTCTCAATATCTACAAGGGGGTTTAAATATTTAAAAATAAAAGTCGTGTTTCGAAAAGGACATAGAGTCCAATGGTTTTGAATCAAGCCCAGAGACAATAGTGAACTGTGGCCACAAGACATTGGTAATTTATAGAAAAAATGCAAACAGCCAATATAATATAATATAAGCAGAACAATTGCTTGCACTTCGCTGGTTTTAACTGATGCCTATTTTTAGATTTCACTGGGCAAGCACTGCCTCTTTACTTGCCCTGAACTTGGAATTCCCATGTGCTTGGTCACAGGTATAGGCCATCAAACTCCCTGGTTTCTCTGTCTTTTGCATGTGTACACCTCAGTTATTCCCTATTCCCTCAGTGCCTCACAACTGGTGTTTTATCAGAGTGACAACTCTACACTTGTTTATTATGCCAGGCAATACCAGCTGTAGGAGCATTTTTTTGCTAAACATCCCTAGCATGCTCCCATAGGTGGGAATATGGACAACAGCTTTCATATTGTATCATGATATGTTGCCTACAATAACACCCGTATCATGCCACAGCAATTCTATGATACAAGTAAACATCAAAATGCATTTTCAGCCTTAACTGATATTGACTGGAAAATGCTTTTCATATGTTATGATGCTGATTATAACGTTGTTTAATGCAAGTCTGGTCCTCTCTTCCTTTTCCTCCTTCCACAAGGGGAACTACTCCATTCTCCCTAATAAATCATACTGTTATGTAATAAAAATATTAAGATCTAAAATTTGACCTAAAACAGTCCTCCAAGTGGGGTGGACCCCTGGGCCCATCTCTAGAATATTCATTGACTAATCTGGCCAAAAAGAGGCAAAAACCAAGAATATGTCAGTAAAACTGATTAGCTCACTATTTTAATTGTCACATTTTCCCCCTGTGAGTTTCTTCCTGTCACATATTTCATTTGCTTTCCCTTCATTCATGTTAGAAGTGCCGCCATGTGGAATTTCAATAGCAAATTTCCTGCACATGAATATGCAGAATTTGTAGAAAAGGATAGCAGTGCAGTACTGACATTCAAACAGGCTCTGGATGCATGAAGGTAAACAGTCCATGTGGAGCATTAAACAGGGAAAGCATTTACTAAAACACAACCTTGAAACCAAAAACGAATGTCACTGGTGAGTCTAACTGGTGAGGGAATCGGTTTAGAGCAGCTACATACTTACGTACAGAGATATTGATATATTTGGCTTCAGTGTATCAATAACATATTGCAAGGGAAATCGAAACAATATATACTCATATCAATATTTAGTCCAAAGTCAGTGAATGTCACTAAAGCAATGAAAGTGAAACATGCTGTTCTCATATCAAATATTCACAGAAGACTAAAGAAAACAGTCAATGTAAATGTCTCCAAACACCAGAAAGAGAAACTTGTTTCAGCCCCGATTTGCATCGAAGTGCAAAACCATTTTAGCCACATTCTCCAGCACGAACCAGCACACAAATAAAGTAATTCCTGTACTGTGATTCAGATTCTTATTGTGATCGTTATGTAGTGAGCCATTGGCTCCAGAAGGCTCCTTGCTGAGTTGCATGTATGCCTTTCACATAAGTAGTTTGCTGCGTCTACTATTGCACATTAAAGTGTCCAGGTTGTTGTTACTGTTTTGCAGCAGGAGACATTCAGATACAGCCTCTCTCTCTCTCTCTCTCTCTCTCTCTCTCTCTATTGTATGCTGTCAGCTCTCTCGGCCTACAACCCCCTCCCCCATCTCTTCCAGGAACCGGTCTGGATCAGGTTCCTGCAGATCAATGGAGATCTCGGTCCACACCGTTTACATTATCGTTGCCAGTATTAATGCTCTTTTAATCTGCTCGGGATTACAGCCATCGATCCACGTCATCCATCCACGCACACGGCCAAGCCCGAACTGCTGCTGCTTTACACACAACAACACACACACACACATTTCAGAGGAAAACAGCAGAGGAGAAAACAACAGCATGAGCAGAGCCTGGAGCAGGAAGGACAACAAACAAGAATGTGCCTCAGCTTCCTTGTTTGTGTCCGATCTCAGTATCTGACCATCAGAGCATTGATCGGTTATAGATACACATCAGCACATTTGCATAACTGTCAGCTGAAGCAGCAAACTGAAATATCACAGACTGACAAGAAAAATGAAAACTTTAAAATGAGTTTGGTGCATTCTGATGTATAAATTGTGCTTGAGCAGTAAGTGGGTGGAAGTAAAATGAGTTGAAAATGTTTCAAACTGTGACTATTTAAAAACTGAAAGATATTAAAAATCTGAATTTAAGCTTAATAGTCCTGTGTCTCGTGCCTATTTTAGTGTTTAAAAAAATCCATATTTACACACTGACACAGTTTTTCCTGGAATAAATTAATGTTTTTACTCTAAGCTAAATTAATCAGCCTGTCATCAGATGTTCTTGTGCACCAGGATTCTTCTTCTACTTCTTCTTATCATGATATAAACATTAAGCATAGAAACCATTACCAAGAAATTCAAGTTAAATTATAATAATTATAATTAATTCTATTCAGCAAATAATCTAAAAATTATCTATACATATTTTGATGCTGTGTTTTTTCTTGGCAAAGTAAAGCGTGTAAAATTTAAAACTGCATAATAATAATAAAGAAAGGGGCTCAGTGGCTACCAGAGTATGAAAGTAAAACTGTTAATAGAGAACGAGCAAATCACCAGAAGATCAATGTGAAGCAATGAAAACACAAAGAGGGAAACACTTCACCTCCGGCTCATGTGATGATCACAGTTATTATTAAAGATAAATTTTCAGATTTCCAAATGCAGTCTGGAGTAAGGGAATGACTGAGTTAGGTGATAACAAAATAGACATCTAAAGGTTTTTGTTGTGCGTTTATGTTCCTTTTTTCCTTAAACACTGTGTTTTCACAGTAAACCCTGCCTGAAGCCTGACAGGTTTGCCCTGCCTGTCGTTGCTCATTACGCCTCTGGACAGACTTATTTCAGCCAGGCAGTGACACCAATACTAATGAAGCTGAGGGAGGAAGGGTGAACAGGATGGAGGAAACAAAGAGAAAAAGAAAATTAGGAAGAAAACATACAAACCCCACAAAGATAACTACAGTAAAGTAACAGAAAATGTCATCAATGGGATCGGTCTATTCAAAGGTGCTGCTTCATGTGTTGATCAATAAATGAATCTTAACAACCACTAAAATAGCACAAACCAAATAAGGCCTCACATCCTGCACCTCCTCCAGTCTACTTCTGACCTAAACTGCTGCGGGGCCTCACTATTGATTGGATAACGTCAGCAAACACATTGTGCAATCTCCTGAAAAACCCCTTGAGATATATAATGTGGTTAAAAAATAAATCCAACAGCAGCCAACAAGGACAAAAATAGTTGAAATTAATCACAAATGCTGTTCTACGTGTCACAATCATTAGATTTTTCCCATATTTTTAGTCTGTTACTGGAAGCAGTTCATTCCCAATTATACGTGTATAAACATTTTGTTTAATTGTAACTTCAAGGATTAATGGAATCTACTGCATTGTCTTTACACATCACGACCAAATTGCAGGCTTTTACATACCAGTCACTAAAATATTGACCTCCTTTTAACTGTAGCCTTTCCATTATTCCAGAAATATCCATGATGAGGAACTTTGGCCATGAAAACATACTTCATGATAGATTTAATAGATTTACTATTATTATTATTATTCTCTTGAAATAGGTTCTAGGTTACCACATGAATTGGAAGATAACTAATTGGCTTCTTTTAAATATAGCTGTAGGAAACATGCAGGGGGTGACATGTTTCCTATGTAGACAGGTATCATTTAAACTGGAAAAATGGCTTTAAAAACTGCAATGTCTGACTGTTTTTTGTTCATTTTACAGTGTTGTGAAGCTTTTTTATATGGAAACCCAAGTAACTGGAACAGTGCATAGATAAGCTAACTTAACTGTTGGTGCTTAGAACCTGCAGAGGGGATCAAATAAAACCCTGTAATTGTAATCCACTGGCAGAAGCCAGAGTTCGCTCATGCTAGTTCCCGAGTTAGTGTCTCCCAGACTACAGCAGCTCTATACTATTACACACTACTGAGCTCTTTATGAGGTTTTTGAGCTTAAAGCAGACCTGTTAACGGAGTAAGTCTTATTCCTAAGGTTGAAAGAGGCAAATTTCCAAATGAATGGTAAGAAATTAAGACTGGCATGCTATAAATTAATACTATAGGGCCAAAGACATTGCATACTACTTTTTCCATAATGTATCTCAATAATACATTTCATTGCACCTAATGTCAGAGTAGAGTAGTTTTTAACTATACTGAAATATAAGATATTATCACCGATAAATAGCAAATTTTCATAGCTAGGCTAATCTTTATGAAAAGAAAGCTAATTTGGCCTTTTGAGCATGATTCAGGATTGTTTTCTCGTCCTTGCTGCAGCTCCGACTGTCCACTGTGCATTCTCTGAACACTCGGCCTCAGTGAGTTCATGGTCCAGGTGTCACATTTGATTTGACCGTCCTAATAAAGAGGCGACAGGACCATTTTCTCCCCTGAACCCGAGCCACTCAAGCAGCCCCAGCAATGCTTCTACTGCCCAAGCAACACTAGTGCACCATAATTGGTGTGGACAGTCTTAACGAAAACTCTCTACACCACTCTTCTGATATTCTTATTGGGAACGGTGAAGGTTGGAAAGAGTCTGTAAAAGGAGATCGGTGCTCTGCTAAATGAATATAGTGCAGCCAGAGCCTCTAGAGTCATAATTTTTTGATTATCTGAACCTTACAAAACATACAAACGAGTTGTGAGTTTTCGTAATTTTAGACACAAAAGCAAGCTAATTATTACAAAAATGCACAGGGACAACCAAAAAAACATTGAAAATCAGGAGTGACCAACATATGCAGACTTTGTCATACTTACAAACACAGTTAGTGTTTGGCCTCGGCATTGAATGTCGCTGCAGTTGGTGTATTAAGACACCAATGTCAAAGATCACCTTTTGGATATCTCTGACATGGGACCAGGTTGGTTTAGACACAAAAAGGAGGAGCTCAAGTGAAGGTGGGTTGTAAAGTGGCTTGCAGATGTGGAGCAACAGCAGCCAGGTGGCTTAAAGCATCTTAGATATCATGCCTTACATGAGATTTGTCAACTCTGTGCATAAAGAGAATCAACTGATATGAATCAATTTAATTAAATTTAGTTTTAGTTTTATAGCCTTAAATCACAACAACAGTCACCTCAAGGTGCTTTACATTGTAACATAAAGAGCCTACAGTAACAGGCTCTATTAAGCATTGATTTAGACTGCTTCATCCAAAACACAGCATCTACACTGCCCACCATGAAAATAGTGTGCATTATCAGCATAATGTCATCACCAGCTTTTTGTGTCGTAGAGATAAAGAGCTCCTTCTTTCTACCTTCACAACCTGAAAATGTATATATTTTCAGTCTTGTAGTCTTCAGAATCATCATCGACCGTATATAAGAGTTTGATGTAGCCACTGTGATGTTGTGAAACTTCAATCTCGTGGTTTTTGCCATCACCAACTTGATGTTTTGAAACCAAACGTGATGAGCGATAAGACTAAGAAATCAAGGGATTGCTCGAAGGCTAGCAGCTTGTCAGTTACACAGTAATCAATAAGTAACAAGTTGTACTCAGTACATCTATAAACCAGTGACTGAACCCATACCCTCATCAGGACAGTGTTTGCTCAGCTCATAGAGGAGCTGAGGGTTTTTCCACAATCTTCTTTAAAACCAGAAGAGTTGGCCATTAAAACAATAGAATAGAATGCCTTAGAATAGAATGCCTTTATTGTCACTATACAGTTGTACAATGAGATACAGAGCATCTCCTACTCAGTGTAAACATGCTGGGGGGGGGTACAGTTCTGCAGCGCTATGTACATATGGACAGTATTAACATAAGGAAAAACATATATATATATATATATATATATATATATATATATATATATATATATATATATATATATATATATAAAAAATGTACAATATACAAGCCGTAAGTAATATGTAATAAATAGTGTTATGTATATACAGTTGAGTTATTGCACATGGAATTGGTATAAATAGTTATGTATATACAGTTGAGTTATTGCACATGGAATTGGTATAAATAGAGTTATGTATATACAGTTGAGTTATTGCACATGGAATTGGTATAAATAGTGTTATGTATATACAGTTGAGTTGTTGCACATAGGATTGGTATTGCACAGTGGTGGTCCATAGAGGAAGTGGGAAGTGGGGGGGGTTTGATGCTGGTCACCGATGTCTATGAGGCTCTGGCGGGTGTAGCAAACTTTGAAAGTAGAGCCGATAGTGCAGAAAAAAATAAGAAAGACATATAAACTAAGCAAACTAAACAAAAAAAAGGAGTACTGAGACGGAGAGCCGTAAGCCGCTGCAACAGTGTGCGCCGCCAAATGTAGGTTTAAGACACATCTGCATGGACTTCACTTTTCAGACCCAGAAGGTACAGCCATCTATTACGGAAAGACCCATCAGACCTGCTGGAGACACAGAAGTCTGCATTCACTTCCCAAAACCTGAAGACAGACTTTGTCACGTCTCACTTTCCAGCCACCGAAAACTGCTATCGACAGCATGAGACAGAGATAACAGCATCTGTCAAAGCTTCTCACACCGACACACAAACAAACATCACAAGTCTCCTCTTAGCAGCCTGAAATCCATTATTACAGATCGATGGCAGTCTGTGAATATGCAGGAGGTCAGAACAAAAACCCCGAAAACGGACACAAGCTGTATTCCCACAGTCTGAAATTGTAAAACAACGCACACACACACACACACACAGACAGTAACTGCTGGTAATCTGTGTCATAAAGCAGAGTCCGACTCATTAATAATGCACCCTGTCTGCTCGCAGCAGGATGCATAAAATGGAAAATATTTAGGTTCAGTCACTCAGATTTTCAGCACAATTTGACTCTGAGTGGATTCATTCTCTTCTGGAAACATTAAGGTAATCCCTGGTGATCATATTCTGTATTTTATTTTCCGCTAAAACAACCAAGCCAACAATGACTGTATCCTATTGATAAATAGACTGTGCTATCTAGAAATTAGTTTCCCTTTCTACCTAATTTCCTGTTTTCTGAGATGCTTTTAATGTGAAAAACTCCATAGGAAACAACTTCACAGTGCAAAAGAGATGCAATATAAATACATGTTGAATTTGTGGTATGTAAAAGGAGAAAAGAGGGATCATTGTTGTATCATTACATGCATATTACTCTGAATAAACCATGTGAATAGCGGTTCGTTGATTCAACACCAATTTGCCCATCATTTTCCTGTCATCCATAATTCAGTCGCAGTCACGGGCGGACTCTGTCCTCCATCCAAACAATGGACTCCTCCTCCTCCTCTCTTCCTCTCTCCCTCTCTCCCTCTTCCTCCCTCCCTCCATTTTGCCTGGTTAACCCGGCTGTGAGGTGAAGAAGAAGTGAAGTGAGCAGACCGAGGCGGGTCACGCTGAGATTCCCATCAATAATTCATCGGGCCGCTGCTGCCTCTGCTCTTGTGTTCAATTCCCCTGACGATCACATAATACCTCCACCCCCAAAAGAGAGAGAAGAGGATGGAGCGAGAAAGAGGTCCAGGGGACGAGAAAATGGTGAAAGAAACAGATTCAAAATGAGGGAGAGGATGAGGAGGAGGCGTCAAAAGAAACGAAGTAAAATATTTAAACAAGCACATTTGTTTTCTTTTAATATATTGTGAGTGTGCAAGTTTATATTGTTTCTTTAAATTTCAGAATTAGGATTTGTATGTGACTTCTCTTTAAACTGCCGTTGCAAAATGTACTTGCCTTTATAGAATGTGGACACAAAGATACTAGCACATCTGATGAAGAGCAAATCCAAAGGCTCTAAAATGTTGGAAATTGCCTTTTTTTTGTTCTGCCAGACAAAAGTGACTGATTCATCTGTCCTGACAATTACTTTTCAAGTGGAGACAGAGGTTAATAGGAACACATGACTTGGTTATTAAGATTTATTTATTATTCCAACCAAAAAAAGGTCCTGGTGGTTGATTTTCCATCCACCAATTGAAACAAAACCTGCTAAGGGGTTTTCGTGAATATAACGATTTTTGTCACCACCCAAAAATCCAAATCTGTGATTTTTAAATATTTTTTTGTGGGTTGTGGGTTCAATTTACACCAGCGTGAAATAAATACTTGTTTATTACATGACTGAGAACAGGGAAATGCACAGACTCTTTGCCTTAATCCAACCCACACAGGCCTCTTTAAAGGCAGGAACTGTTTTCTTATATGAAAATGTACAAGTACAGGAACTGGGGCGTCCAGTTACATTGTTACACTGACAGTCATGTCAGTGTAACAATGGTTAGAATTTTAGTTAATATTATTTTGAAAAAGTAAGGAGAAATTGTGACGTACAATGATTAATACATGCACTGATGCATCAGCATCAGTGCTGAAAGCTACTTAAGTGTCTCAAGAATACTTAATCTTAGTCCAAAACAGCAAACTCACTGCCTTTATTATTTTGTCTAATGTTTTTGACCACTCAAAATTCTTTACACAAAGCCACAGTCACTTATTCTGGCACTTATCCTACCGGACACTGGGAGGAATTTGGGGTTTCAGTATCTTACACAAGAACACTTCAAAATGCAGGCCAGAGAAACTAGGCTCTTTCTATTTCTATTTCTATTGGTTATTGAGCCACTCTACATCCTGAACCACAGCCAACACCAGACCTTAGCTCTCTCCTGCTGTACACAGAAACCCATCCGAAGCCCATTTACAGCTCAGTATCTCAGTTCCTTTCGTTGTGTGTGAAGAAAGCTTTAATAGTGCAATCAATTCAATTTTCAATTCATTTGAATTTTATTTATATAGTGGCAAATCACAAACAGTTGCCTCAAGGCACTTATTACTGTAAGGTAAATAATGCAAAGACAGATCACACAAAACGCAAAGCTAAAAATTATAGACAAACTCGGAACAATAAGAGTGATACGTACAGAAAGTTATTCATGTTTGCTGGACTTAAAATGTTTACATTTTGGCAAAAATTTGCTTCACACTAGGTTCTAAAAAAACCTTCTCCAATAATTTGCAATGCGGGACAAGCGTATGATCACTGAGTTGGGTTCACATTTGCAGAATTGTAGGCTGATTCACGCTACTGGTTATTCTCTTCCTCATCACATTAGCGATTAGGGACAAGTACTTAGAGCTTTCCAATGCAAATGTATCCACAGACATAGCACAAGGAAAAACTTTGTGGGCACTGGATCTGTGAAGTCTGTATCATTGACTTCCTTGTCACCGACTTTTCCAAACTGACCTAAGTGTATGTGCTGAACATTAACCGTCATCATTTGAATTTCTCTACCTACTTCTATGCAGCATGTAATACTTGTCTAACATCAAATATATATATACAGCATTACTGAAATTCTGCTTTCTATATCCATCCATCTATCCATCCATTTTCTTCCACTTATCCAGGGCCAGGGATACTTAAACACCTCCACTTGGGGCACTAACTCGTCCGACTGGGTAATCCGCTCTTTTCCGACTGAGGACCTCGCCCTCAGACTTGGAGGTGCTGATTTTCATTCCCCCTCACTTCACAAACCACTCCAGTGCAAGCTGGAGGCCACCACCTGATGAAGACAAGAGAACCACATCATCTCTGAAAAGCAGCGAGACCGCCCAAGTGGAAGCCATCCACTACTTGGCTATGCCTAGAAATTCTGTCCATAAAAATTATGAACAGAATCGGTGAAAAAGGGCAGCCCTGGTGGAGTCCAACCCCCCCGGGAATGAGCCCGACTTATTGCTGGCTATGCGGACCAAGCTCTTGCAGCGGTTGTATAAGGATCAAATGGCTTGAGGCAATGGGCCAGACACCCTATACTCCCTCCCGAAGCACCTCCCACCGAACACTCAGAGGGACAGAAGTCCACAAAACACATGTAGACTGGCTGGGCAAACTCAGATTCACCCAAGAAACCACATTGTTCCTCCTGTATCCGAGGTTCAACTAACGGACGGACTCCTTTACAAGACCCTGGCATACACTTTCCCCAGGAGACTGAAGAGTGTGATCCTCCTGGAGCACACCGTCTGGTTCCCCTTCTTAAAGATGGGGAACCAACACTGCGGTCTTCCAATCCAGAAGTACCCCACCTTATCTCCACGCAACATTGAGGATGAACCTCATCCACTCCCATGGCCCTTCCACCAAGGAGTTGTTTAACTGCCTCAGTGACCTCACCCCTGGTGATGGACGACTCATCCCCTTCATCCCCAGATTCTGCTTCCTCTATTTTAAGATGTAGAGAAGTTGCTTGATGGTTTGTCAGAATCTCTTCGAGGCAGTCCAAAAGTCTCTCTAACTGGCCTCTCCGAACTCCTCCTACAACTGAGTGCCGGGTGGCGGCCAGACACGGAGACCCTGGCGGACAGAGCCCCAGCTGCCAAGACTAGTGGTTGGGACATGCTTTTTAAAATTAGAAAAAAATGATAATGCTTTGTTTTTCCATGCCCACAGTCTCACAATAATTTCCTGCAAAAGACCCTGAACAAAAATATATTTATAGACTGAAAAGCATTCAACCCTCATTTATTACTGAAAACTTTAGTTTCCAAAGTTTAGCTGATGGTTTATTGTCGAGAAATAAATACAAAAAATAAGCAAATAAGTGGACTGAATGAGATGAAAGTGTATCAACTTCCTTCTGTAGTTTTCCTACAGTTTGTTCCGACCTGCATATTTTTTCCCCAGAAATATAATATGGATCATATTCAGAATTTACAGACAAAGGCATTACTAAGACATTTCTAGACAGAGTCTGAGATGATAGGGAGAGTAAAGAAATTGAAATATATGCTTAAAATAACCACATAATTATTATTGTTATTGTCCTTCATTGCTGTGACTGTAAAGACCATTATGATGGAGAATTTAGCTACCAGATAAACCTGTCTCCAAGCTCTCAATTCTTTTCTTTTCCCCGTGCATGCTGCTCCTCCCTCTCCTCTCTGCTCATCTCAGGGTCAAGGGAATATTTGCTCCATCTATTGTCTGAGTGTTGCAGCTCTGACCTTTGACCCCACCTCTATTGGTTGCTTGTAGCGTTGCTGATCTAAGGATTGCACCTCCCTGTTTCTGCGGTAATTTTAAAATCACCGTAGAGGCGAGAGAGAACAATGGAAAGAGCAAAAGTGCAACACCTGGCAAACACTCAAATAAAGAAACAAAATATTGACCCATTCTCTGAGAAACCACAGGATGCCAATTACACATCAAGAATCAAACAGAATTAATATTTAAAATCAAGGCATCAACATGTAACATCTCCAAAGCTGATTTACATTATACGGAGAGCGCTTTTCTATAGCCTAGCTTAGCCCAAAGAGCAGACGTCGCAGCCAAGTCAAACCATGATGTTTAGACTTTGTGTAAAACTACCATTACTTTCGTGTGCACAAGAAATGTAAGAAACAAAACAGGAGCTGGAAACAAAACAAGGTCAATAGATAACAGCAATTTAAAAAATGATGGCGCTGGATGAGCCACAAACCCCAGTTTCCTGAGTGAAAGTCCAGTGTGGGATGAGGCCAAAAGAATTTTATAGCCTTTGTTGTTGTCTCGTACATTTTATTCTGTGAACCAGCTTCATAGCTATTACATAATATTTATAGTAAGCCTATTGCCAGAGGAGGAAACTACTGGCTTAGCAAAAGAGAGAGAAAAAAACACTTTTCCACTTTTACTTTTACAGTACTATTATGTCATCAGTTCTAATGTACTAGTTTCCTACTTTAAACTGATTTACAGTAGAGAAGAATAACAGCAGTATCTGTATATTTCCCCACACTCTTTATGGTAATATACTGCGTAAAAGGTTATGCAGTATCTTACACATACTACAGTTGTTTAGATAAATGACAGTATGTTATCATAGGTTTCTCAGTATACAGCCATTTAAATTACATGAATTCCAGTGTAGCTTTTGACAACTGCTTTAGACAACAAAGACACTAATAAACAGAAAACTTAATTACCTTTTACTCTATAAATCAGACATTGTACACTTAGTTAACTACCTAAATAAAAAAAAGGATTATATTATATTTCTCAATGTTTAGAATTAAATAAGAAGAATCTTTAGCATTGGTATAATAAACTGCAGGCTTTGCAAAGATTTGAAGTTAAAAAAGACCGAGAGTGTGAGATATGCAGTTTAATCCTAGGGAAAGCAGATGAGTGCAGCTCACTCAGACAGAGGTATAACTGTGAGGCTGTCCTGTGACATTTTACAACACACAGGGGAGCACAGATCACATGAACACTCCCCTGCTCTCTTCCAGCTCCAACCTCCACCCACTCTCTCCTGTCATTTTCTATTAACCTGTATCGTCAAATACCAGCATCGAAAATCAAAGAACCCCTAATGAAATTACAGTCAAATCCTGCAGAGATAATCTCATCCACATCAGCAATCTACAGACAAATCCAGCCTGCTTAAATACTGATTTCCAATCAAATGTTAAAGAATCAGCGCTCCATGTTGGGCTGATGTCACGCATTGTTATAGTCAAGACCTTTTCTCTCTCTGCAAAACTCAGAAGGATAATGAACTGGTTGCATCATATTACAAAGTACATCATAGGATGTGTCAGATGAAACCACGGCAGATCTGAAGGTTTAAGAATAAGATAAAATCTTCTTAAACTCTTAATAAAAACCCTGCAAAAACACTGACATTCACAAGGTATAAAAAGGGTTATCACAGCGATAAAATAAGAGAGGACATAAGTTCATAAAATGCTGTTAGGATGTTATTATTTGTAGGAAAAACAACAGAAGATATATAGTTTTAGGAAAAATGTAGGAACACCTTTACATTGACATATTACTAATAAACAAGCTGTTTGTTTTAATTAACTGCGTACTCATTTCAATTTCTCAAGTGCAATTGTTTTTGTTATTTGGATAAATCTTTTAATAATATTTTGTTATATGACTGCATTGTATAGATGAATAAATACATTTTTAATTTCAAATTTGACCCAATCATTCATCATTTGTATATTTTTGCCTCATTTATTTTGATTTGTGTTCTTATTTGGTAGATTTTTTTCTTGACATAAAGTGTTTGTTTTTTTTAATCTCTTATCTCATTACAGCAACAATAATTAAACCTAATTAAAATATTATGATAATATGAGTATTATAAGAAAGCTGTAATGATATAAATTGAAAGACATATGGGCTGTATGATAACAAACATATTTTATTGGATTAGACCATATCTATTATATTTCTGGATAAATAGAGTTTATTAAAAAGGAAAAAAAATAAATGAATGAAAAACTGAAGAGACGCACACACATGACAAATGCACATATCCAGGAGTGAAAGGGATCAATTTCAATTTACTTAATTTCACCCACAAAATCCAATATCAATATCCTATATTCATGGAAAGTCCTGGAAATGTATATAAACAAAAGAAAACCCATAAACAGCCATGCTGAAGACTTATTGTTGGATATTACACCGACTCTATAAAAGCAGCTAGATATAACATTTAAAAATGTACTAATCTATAAACACATTAAGCCGGTGAAAACGATTTAATGTATTTATCTGTGACTTAAAGAAATGTATAAAATGATTATTTGAATGCTGTATGCTATCATCTTAGTGTCACTGTATGCGCTTATAATCATGCAGGTTTTAGAGGGTTCATTAGTCTGTGTGGGAGATTTTACAAACTTATAATGAAGCATGTAAATGTGCAACTTATCAAAACGTTATAGTTTTTATTACTTTTATAATGAACATTTTCAATTTACAGTGATTATTTACGGAAATTATGAATAAAAAATAAAATACAAAAGGTAAGAATTCCTTATAATGATCATTTTAATACAAAGATTTTAATTTAATACTACTTCCAGGTAAATCTGCATTTGTTCTCTGGTATCTTGTATGTACTTTTGTTTGTTTAGAGCTACTGAAATCAAGAGCATAATTAAAATGAAAAAGATAGTGATCCCCTAAAACAGAGTATTTACCAGATTTCTTTATTTAGACTAATTCGGTGCTGATTATTTCTCCTATGAAGGCAGCTGGGATTAATTAACTTGAGTCAACCAATAAAACTGAAGTGGATTTCAGCGGATAGCAAAATACAGGCAGACATTGTTCCTGAGAATCTTTTTTAAGCTTTTAAAGATTATAATATTCCCAAGTATCCCAAACTCTACAAAGTCTATTAGTCAGAAATCCTACCAAAGTAGCTGCGACTGAATGTTTCACAAATCTGTCACTTTGCTGCTCCACATGTCACTCTTTTTATTTGAAAGTGAAAGACGTGCCTCCCAAATTTAAAAACAAGGTATATGGTTTGTTTGTTTTTTATTAAAAAAACGAATTAAAATACAAATTGATGCATTTTGAAAACTATTTATTATTTAAACTTGAAACATAAAAAGTTGATGTTTAATGGTTTACCTAAGCAGTACAGTGAAAATACTACTACTACTACTACTAATAATAATAATAATAATAATAATAATAATAATATCCTTGTTGGGGCTGCCACACAGTTTTTACATCCATTTCATTCTTATTTCCTCTTCTTTCTTACTTTTTAATCTCATGTTTATTTGTGTTTTCTTTGGAATTTTGCATAAATAAAAACAATGTAAAAGCATATTTACACAGAGTGAGGCACTGACACTACATATATAAATTAAGCTTATAGGTTTAACACAACAAGGGTGAATGCACCACTGAAAATATGCAGGTTATAGCTTAAATATGCAATAATTACAAACTTCACACATCAGGTAACTATAAATACCGTTTCGCTTAAGCCAGGACACCATGACGATAAAGTATGCTTAGTATAAATGTAATAATTTGTAATATTTTGGATTGTCTTTGTGTTTTCTCAGCTTTTGAATAGTTATAATTTTGCATACATAAAAACAATGTGAAGGCACATTTCCTGCACCTAAAATATCTCAGCACAGAGTTTTGGCTTTCCTTCCAAAGGAAAATCACCAGTTTTATGATTAAAGAAAAACATTTTTAATCTGTGTTTTTAACAGGGCATAATTTACTGAAGTTTGAATTCATGTTTGTTTAACAAATGGTCAGAAATAAGAGGAAAATACAAAGATTTCTATCAGGTGAGGTAACACACACTTTTTGCCTTTATGTATATGCGAAGCATTTGTACTTATCTGCATATTTAAAACTTCAAAATGAGTTTTGAAGCCACAAGAAACTCTGGCATATATTTTTAAAACAAACAAAAAGAGAATAATTTTAACGATTTAAAGTCTTATGGTAAACCAGATAAATATAAACACTCATCATTTGTGCTTTTAATGGGACATAATGAAAGTAAAGACACAATTTTAACAATATGGGATCTTTTTTAACTTATATAAAAACAGCAAAAAGTCATATGTGTGAATGACTGTGCAAAAAAAGTAATTTTAAATCACTCACAGTGCATAAATCATGCAGTTTATAGCAAAAAAAAAAAAAAAATGCAGCCCTAATGAAAAACACTTTTTTTTTTCAGATTAACATGAAAAAAATCATTTTTAATGTGATTTAAATAAACTGGCCTCTCTTTGTTTTTTCTGTTTTTGCATGTAAAAACAATATAAAGGCATATTTGTATCGTGGGAGACACTAAAAAAAAAGTTTAATAAAAAAGCTGAAATGATGTGGAGCTATAATTTACTCCCAGCAAGCAAGCTATGAAGTATGCAGGCATTAAGACGTGGATGTGCAGTGGGTAGTTTAAAGTCGTATTCTAAACCACGTAAATACAAATACTGCTGTCACTTGTGCTGCGCTTTACATTTTAACATGAAAATAAAGAACCTTTGATATAATTTAAGACTCTAAAATTACTACATATTCAAAGAAAATGTCTCTGTTGTGATACATAGATGACCAAATCCCAATAGAAACATTAAACGTTTATCACATCTTGGTGTGAAATTAAATGCAAGCCTTTCCATGACCTGACCTTTAAAAAGGGGGAACTGGCCCGTTTTAGTGCTGCTCCTGCAGACAATAGAGGCTGGGACAGGGAACAGGTTCCTCACTAGAGGGGGCACCAGACCCACCGATTCTGCAGACCTTCGTGTGTTTATGTCACAGCTTTCTGATTGCTTCAAGCTCCACACAATCAAAAACAGATCCTCCTGAACGCCCCCATCACACTTCTCCACCCAAATGCTAATGCAATCGCAATGCAATAAGCATTTAAGGAGCTAATGACAGTAAAAACACCAGCATTATAAGAATATTCAACCCTGAGAATATATATTTACACCCGCGGATGCACATTAACAACCACAAATTATACCAAAAATATTGTGCGATGTTTAGCAGCTTTTATTGTTGTTTTATTTTCTTGGAATTTTAAATATATTTATTATTAATCTGGGTGTTATTTAAAGCAGAATAACTCGTAGATTTTTTGTGTTAGTGCAGCGTTTTCCTCGCTGCATTGGAGGGACTGGAAACTGAAAGAGGAGGATTGTTGGAGGGAAATCCCATGACCTTGTCATTTCCCATCGATCCTTTTGTGTTATTGATCAATAATGGTAATCATAACACCGGTGAGTCTAAATAAATCCCAGTCACCTAAATTGGAGTGGCGCGTGAGGAGCCACGAGGAGTGAGAAAGAGAGAGAAACCAACCAAAATAAAGCCAGTAAGAAGATTAAAAGTCAGCTAGTGATAAATGCTGAGGAATCATTTGAGGATATTTTGTTTTAATGTGGAGGATTTCTCCTTTTTCTTCTCGCTGTGGCACAAAAACAAAGCAAAGCAAAGCAGCAGCAGCAGCAGAACAGCTCAGGTTGTTTTCCTCTCTTACCTGCCAGTCTGAGCGCGGACATTCTCTGAAACTCGGGCTCCTGCAGCCACTTCCACATCCTCCTGAAGGTCTCCCGGCCTGACTTTAGTTTACTCCAGGGTTTGGGGTTCCTCAGCAGGTCCGACAGGGTCCCCTGGGAGCGGCACAGCACCCTCTGGGCGAAGATGGCCTGGGGGATGCTGTACCTCTTGAGCTCCGCCGTGATCCTCTGCGCAACCTCCTTAGTGTTGATTTCTTCCAGCTGTCCCGAGCTGTTCCCCCCCTGCGTCCCCGAGGAGGAGGGCGTTCTTTCCCGGGTGGAAGCCAACACGGGCCCGTGGGATGGAGACTGGAGGTGGGGGTGAGAGTGGGGGTGGTGGCCCGCCGAGGAAACGACCGGGTGTCCCGGGTGGTGCATTCCGTTCAGGTGCGGCATCATCCCGCCAGCCGGAGCGCCGAGGCCTCGGTGCTGGTGGTGGTGGTCCCCTCTGGCCAGCATAGAGGCTGTGTGGTCGAAGTTCAGCATCTTGTCGTGGCTCCCGTGCGTCGTGGTGCCGTAATTGTGGAGACCCTGTTGGGTGTTGTGGATGGAGCCAAGGCCGTTGCCCAGCACCGGGGAGAGGTTCTGACCCATCCCGGACATGTGGTCCTTGTGGTAGGGGCTGTAAATGTTGTTCATCCCCGGCAGTCCCCGCTCGTCGCGCATCAGGGTGAAGCTCCCGCTCACGTTCCCGGAGAGCCGCTGGTGGTGGTGGTGGTGGTGATGGTGGTGGTGGAACTTGTCGGACACGGTGGAGATGGGTGGCAGCGGCTGCAGCGGGGTGAGCGTGGTGTAGGTGCCGCTCATCCCCATCCCGGGAGAGGAGGTGTCGCAGGGCACGCTCATGGCGTGGTGCAGCGGCAGGGACAGCTCCGGCCGGTACTCCCCGCTGCCGTCAAGAATCGTGGCCATGCCGGACACCATGGCCGAGCGGGAGGACGCGGCGGCGGCGGCAGCCAGGTCCTGGTGTATCCGCAGGGTGGACGCCGCCGCAGCCGCAGCCGCCGCTCCGGGTCCCGACGAGCCTCCGCGGCCGTGGTGCGGGCTGTGGCCGCTCATCAGCTCCGCATCAGGGGCCACGGAGCTCACCGCCACCCCGCCATGCAGGCTGCCGATGCCGTCCATTGTCATGTCCGTGTTCATGGCGTAAGCGTCCAGGTCCTTGGCCAGGCATCTATAGGCGTTAGTGTAGGCAGTCTTCATTCATCTGTCCTCTCAGTCCATCAGGTCGAGCAGAATTATCTCTCCTTCTTCTCCTCCTTTCTCTCGCCGCTTCTCCCGTGATGCGCCGGGATGGGTCAGTAGCCGTGTCCCCGTGTTTCCTCCACTCCCTCGGTGTGTTTCCCCCCCGGTCCTCCTTAAGGCCTCTCCAGCTCGCTCTCTTTGTAAAAAGTGTTTTATCTCGATCATACGGGCCTGTGCGGTGGCTCCCCCATATCCAGCCCTCTCCTCCTCCTGTGTTGCTCTGCTCCTCAGACGGGAGCTGTCCACGGTCCCCTAGCCGACCTCTCAACCCAACCTGCTGGGTGAGGAGGCGGAGGGGGAGAGGCGAACTCGTATACGGGGTGACTGACGGTGGAAGAGATCAATTAGAGGGACGGAAAGGACTGTGGGGGCGTGGTTGGCTGAAAGATAGGCCAATCAGCGTTTTTAATGATTGCAGCTGTGGGCGGGATCACCGCTGTTATGATATCGGTCTAAAGAAGACTTCATACATATTTTTATGTACTAGTTTAACATTTTTGATTAAAAAATAAAGACCAGTCCCCTGCCATTTTATGTGCTTATTTTAATTATCTATTTATTTATTTTCTTTTATTAAAGTTATTGAGATATTTTACTCAATGAACTTTGTACACCACATTTTACTGTATTTTAGTCTGATTTCCACGTTTTGATCTTCTTACGTTGTGATACTCAGCTTTTACATAGCATTTTGCTGTATATCATATAATTGTTTTAAAATGATCGCGCTAGTGGGCTTCTTAATATTATATTTTCAGTTCTTTATATAATATTTAATTGTATTTAATGAGCTGTTTTACTCTATTTAGCTTTAGTTCTTTTTAAATGATAATTTATAGCATTTTACTTTAAATGTTTAAATGTTATCGAATTACACTAATCTTTTTGCATGGCCTATTGAGATATTTTATTTTGATTTTTACTCGTTAAGCTCCTTACTTTACTATATTGAGCTGTTTACATGATATTTGATTAAATTTGTTGAGCCATTTTACTTTATGGAGCCAAATTAGAGTTGAATACCAACTGTCTTATTTTCTTTAATCTGATAACTACTTATTGAGCTCTTATTATAATAAATAAACTTTTTTGCTTTGCATGTCATTTATTTACCTTCTTCAGATTTTTGGTTTTGTCATATCCTGCTTCATTTAAGCTTTTTTTTTTAATTATAGATTTTCTTTCGTGTTTTGGCTGCTGTACCGTTATTTGCTTTTTCCCAGCTTCTGGCATAAAGAATATATTTATCTTGTTTTCTTATCTAATTTTTTTTTAAATATATTTTAATGATGTCACCAAGAACATGTATGACATGTCTCCTCCTGAATTTATGGTATTGCAGTATTGTCTGTCTGTATATTACTCCCACAAACTGTGATAAATTAATTCTGAAATTGTAAAGACTGTGCTGTACTTGTGCAGTGCAAGGCTTAAAGGTCATTATTGACATTGGGAAGGAGTCTGTCTGTTCTGGGGCTTTCTGTCATGTTACACGGCCTTCAGTGGCACATCTTGTCCAGTTTTAAAGACACCACCATGAAGAAGTCCTTCATATTCAAATTCAATTTTTATTGTTAACTTAACTGACAGCCTGATCTACTGGTGACACAACCAGAATATAGTGAGACCTATTCCAACCAAAATTTGAAATATAAGGCTTTACAAGATTTAATTGTTCCTTCTAAACAAATCTGTTTAATTATTTATGTCATATAGGGCTTTACATTAGACATATAAATAATTTAATACACATGACTGAATAAACTAGAAATAAGGAAAGGAAAGAGTTTTTAAAAAAAAAATAAATAAATAAAGAGGTGTTGAAAATAATACAGAAAGCTTGCTCCATAGTTTGCCAAAATTACAAGTGCTAACATAAATGTGGTGTAAAATCATTATATGGATTTCTGAGTGTGAGCATAACGGCCATGAAACATTTCCACTGATATGAATGTGAACTGAGCCTTTAAGGCCAGTTTGGTTGAAGGTGTTCAGCATTAAGTGTGCAGATTCCCTAAATCACTTCTTCATCCTGCAGGCATTCGTCTTGGTGCTTTCCTGCGAGTGAAACCCAAAAAACAAAGACTTTAATCCGTGCGTTCTTTGTAACAAACCAAGGATGCTGTGTTTTCTCCTCAGCTCCTGCAACAAAAGATGCAATTTGCCCACAGGGATCATTAAAATTTGATCTCATCTCAGCTCTCATCGCATCACCTGCTGTCTCTGACTGTTCACCGTCAGTGTGGGGACAGGCAATAACACATGACAAAAACGTGAAGCACAGAGGAAGTGAGCCTTTATGCTTGTCTGATATTAAACAAGTGATGTTTTTGCAAAATACCACATGATTGTAACACTGTTTAATCTCAGCAGTCTTTTTGCAACTTTTTGATGCTGATATCTGAACGGACTGCAACAAAACGTAAAAAATGATACCTATAATTGAGACTCACCATGTATATTATATTTATTATCATTAAAAACTACCAGGTTAGTTTTAGCCGATAAATATAATAGATTAAGTTTGAACGAAAGTCATGGTTTGGGTTAAAATGAGTTTTTTCAATTTTTCCTCCGTCGCCAAGGTGATGCACCCCCTCTGAAGAGTCCAAAATGTAGGTATTTCATGCACTGAATATAAATATTCCATGTTCCAATTACCACTTTTTACAACCGAGAATCGGATTGTGAAGGCCTCCATTTCTGAATGCTGCTTTATCCAAATTGCAGCAGATCCCTACAGGCTCTCCTGAGGGTGGTACGCCTACAGGAGGGCTGGCCCACAGAGACCAATGAGCCACACAGACGAAGGCCTGGCCAAAAGGCCCTCACCGATTAGCTCCTCCCTCAGGCTTAACTCCAGGGAGGTTCCCCTGGTAACCCAGAGCCCTGGCTGGGCAAGGTAACATGGACTACTGTTGTTCTCTTCAAAGTGGTCTTCTGAATCTCACATAGTCCTTTCCCCTCATCCTGGACCATTTTACCTTTGGAGACCCCACAAGGAGAAAACTGGTGCTGAAGGACAACACAGCTCCTGGGATCATTCAGGCACACAAACCTTTCCGCCATACTAAAGTGGCATTTCATTGGACCATGGACTCTGAGAGGAGCCGGTACTCCTGCAAAAGGAGCCAGAGCCTGAGGGGTTTTGGGCATGTCCAACCTGGAGGAGCTCTCAAGGCTGACCCAGGACACAACACAGAGATCATGTCAACATGTACACAGCATAAGTTATCAGTCCCTAAATGCAGTATCAGCACCTTCAGCAATTCTAGAGCTAGTCACCATGCAGGATATAAAAGACATACTGACTGACTAATAGAAGATTTTCATTAACTTCAAACTATCTAAAACGCATTTGTGAAAGTAATTTGACCCATCACCCTAAAAACATGTACTTTACACAGTTATAGCAGAACAGGGCAGTTTAGCCAGCTAACTCAACTCAGCGCTGAGGTTCTGCAGACATTTGACCGCTAACCACATGACATTTACTTATTGGCCACTTTGGATGTGTCACAATGTAGGATCATCACAACTTTTACTTTGATGGCAAACCTTCTCCAGTTCCAGTGTTCGTTGTACTTTTTCAAGTTTTATTACCACGTGGCTAATAATTAGGGACTGTTTGCTGACAACCATGAAAAACCACAGGCAACGTTCTTTCCAGTGAGAACCAGAAACCTCCAGGAACCGCTGCTAATCAGTCAGTCAATGCACATCTTTCCCCAGAAACCAGTGGTTGTCCAGCATGGCTGACAAATATGGAACAATCTGCAAGTAATCTCACTTGAATTACCTCAATACAGGAAATCTAATGGCTTGAAGAAAGAATTGACAGAAAGAAAAAGAATGGGGAAGTATTACAACATAACATTACATGCTTTAATATTAAATGAGACCAGAAGTGTCTTAGACAAGGCATCCCCACCAAAGTCAATACTTTATTTTCTAACTTTAAAGAAAATTATCTCAAACCAAACCAGATCTTTATGACTTTTTCCTCAAACTCCACCTCTCCACCAAAATTCAGTTGGGTAATAATGAACCTATGTACCTCATTTAACTGGTAGATGAATATTGTGGGTGTTAGTGCAGCTGGACTGTAGTTTGATGCTGGTTGGATAGATGTTTGCAGCCGTGTAGCTCACAGTGTTGAGCGCTGGCTGCTGCAGCGTAAATGATGTGGTGGTGTGTCGGGACGTTATCGACAGACTCCGGGTGGAGTGATGAGCGTGGGAGCTGCACTGAGAGAGCATTATAGCCTGTAGCCAGTTCACTTTACAATTCATTACACTCCCAAGGACAAATGACTGCTAAATAACTCTGTCTGCCTCTCTGTCTCTGTGCCCTCTCCAACTGATCACTGCTATTGTTAGATAACAAGAAAAAAACATGCAGTTATTTTAGATCCAGTCAGTAAAAGTTCTGCTTTTTATGGCTATTTCTGTGGCTTCATGAATCTTCATGAATCTCATCAGTGCAACATTTTCTAAAGTAAGGTTTTGGATGGTGAGAGTGCTGATTGTTGGAGAATAGCTGCTTGGTGGAGCATTGCTAATCACTATTTTAGCTTTACTTTGGCTTTGAGAGAGAAATATCCAGCCTGTTCTCATTCTTGTGTCATGGATGGAGCTGAACAGGTAGAATGATTTTTAACACCGGCTGCTAAACAAAAATATCCACCTTTTTATTTCTCACACATACGATCGGACATTTAATCTGTGCTAACACCCATTCGTTTTTCTCACAGGGCAAAAAAGACATTAGCATTGTTCTAAGCAGCCTGCTAAGGAATTACAGTACTGTGCAAAAGTCTTGAGCCACCCCTTAGTTTCTGTACATTTTGCCAGGAAAATGTAAAAAGCAACAGTAGCGTTTGTTCAGTTCCAGTAAGCTTGAAAGTCTGCATTTGGCAAGACAACCTTTGTTCTTCAACACAGTCTGAACTCTCTCAGGTGAGCATTCTTCTAATTTTTTAAAGTAGTCTTCAAGAATAGTTCTTCAGGCTTCTTGAGTTACATTCAAGAGGACATTTTTAAGGACATGATTTTCAGACACTGCTCATCTGTTTTAGAGATCTTTTATCTTTTTTGTAAGCCTGGCACTTCTTTGCCTCCTCCACTTGTCCAGTTGATAAAGTAGCCACAGCTGGAGGCCCAAAGAAGAAGTGGGAGGACTAAAAAAAAAAAACTATATACAGCAGATGAAAATCACGTCTTTAAGAAATAAGAAAAATCCAGCAAAGACCTGACTTTCTGAATGTCCTTCAGAAAGTCTGGAGAATTATTCCTGAAGACGACTTAGTAAAATTATAGGAAAGCTTCCCTGAGTAAGTTCAGATTTTGTTGAAGTATAAAGGTGATATATTGAGATATTGACTTTCAAACTCATGAAATAGCAAAATGGATTTTAAAAAAGGGATAGCTAAAGACTTTTGCACAGTTTTGTGTATAATAGAAACATAATCTAAAACAATCTGCAGAATAATCCAAATAAAAACAGAAGTGGTAAAGTGTAGGAAACAAAATTTGTGTCACTGCCAAGACTTTTGCTCATGACTGTAGCTATACGAGACGGCAGGAAGATGTCGTACTTAAAGTAAATAAATAATAGTAAATGTAAGTAGGAAGTGTTTGTGTACACACTGTGAAATGTCTTTAATAGACACTTTTGATATTTCTAGTAGGGAATTATAATCACTCAACAATATTCTCAACGTAAACAATTATACTCAGAGCGTTTGTGATGACTATATATATGACTTTGTAAACATTTAGCACTAAAACAATATTACTAGTTGTTTCTATTCTCAGTGTATCTGAATAAATGACCAGGATTTGCTTCCACTTACAAAAAAGTCAAAGTAAAAGTTAAAGCTGCTCTAAACAGTTTTTTAAAACATGATTACTTATTTTCTTCTTTTTTGGGGTTTTTTTGGTTCTCTTTAGTGGACTATGGTAATTATATAAATTACATTTATTTAGTATTACTGGAAGTTTTATTCCCCACGAATATATATATACAATATTTTCTTTCCTCAAACCAAAGTTTATTTTTTGCAAGTTCAGCTCTCCGACTGGGTAAAAGTCTCCCTCAATTATTCTGTATGTTTTATATTTTTTCAGCTAAGGGCCCGTAAAATACAGATTTTGAGAATTCACTGATGAGAAGGAGGATGAACCACAGAAGAAAAGGTGGTGGATGAGACAGAGAATGGCGAGAGGAGCAGTAGGAGGAGGAGCAGGATGGGTAGTTGGGCAGATGTTGCTTTGTTTAAAGACTATTGTGTAATTAAGGCCAGAAGAACAGAAGCCTGACCCATTTTCTCCTTTTGATCAGTTGTCAGAGACTCTGCAGGGGGTCTGCTGAGGGATAACCTGTCTGTCTGTCTGTCTGTCTCTTCTTGAAACTTTCAGCTGTCTCGCTGAGGAAACACTGCAGGAGAAGCAAACTGTTTATGTTTTATGCTCCACTTGATATTTTTAACTGCACGGAGAGGAAGAAAAACCACAGAGAAAGGTGACGTGCCGAGCAGGATGAGCAAGCGAAGAAGAAGATGAAGAGCAGGAAGAAAGAGGTGAGGTAATAAGGAAGTTTGGGGTCGGTCAAGGAGATTGAGGAGAGAGGAGCAGCTGTAGGCTGAGGTGGTGGTGATGGTGGGTTGAGGGGGAGGGAGGGAAGTGACCGAATTTGGAGTCAATATGGGGGTGTAAACAAAACAAATCACTTCCCAGCAAAACTTTAAGCTCCGCCCCTTCTGAAAAAGTTCATATCAAAATTTCCGAAACATGCATGAACTTTTATAAATGACTGGCAGACACATTTTGTCTTAAAACCAGTAAACTTGTATTTTCCTCCAATAGCTCCAGCTCCCATGAGACACGTACGTGAATCATCTCAGAGGGGTACACTGTTGGCAAACATTAGCTAAAATAAATAAATACAAATATTTAGTAATTAATAAAATCAGTGATTAAAAGATACATGTGGTGTAATTCTGACTGTCAGTCAATCTGTCAGTTGTTTTCTGAGAAACGGTTTAACACCTCTGTTGTACTAGAACACCAACCCACTGGAGACTGACATTTTAACAATTCACAGATATGAAGTTTAATTATTAAAGTCTCAGTAATGTCCTTAAAGAACTGCGCACTGTACTCTTAAATAATAGTTGTACACCGTTTGATGATACGACACCATAAAGAACTATTTTGTGCAGGCGAATGATACACATTTTTTTATTCCTTACAATTTGAGTCCACAAATAACAAAAACAGAAAGAAACATGTACCAAATACTATAATAGGGAAAATCATAGATACACCACTGACCCAACCGGTCGCAGCAGATGGCCCCTCCCTGAGCCTGGTTCTGCTGGAGGTTTCTTCCTGTTAAAAGGGAGTTTTTCCTTCCCACTGTCACCAAAGTGCCTGCTCACAGGGGATCATTTAATTGTTGGGTTTTTCTTTGTATGTATTATTGTAGGGTCTACCTTACAATTTAAGTGCCTTGAGGCTGTTGTGATTTAGGGCTGTAGAAATAAAATTTACTTGAATTGAATTGAACTGAATTAAAAAGCATTATCAATAAAGTAAGAAAAAAGTAAAAGCATATCATTTCTGTGTGAATCTGGTCCTCACCGAAGAACAACATTTTATCATCAGAAATACAGAGTTCATTATTTCAAAGGCTCAGGAAAAACAAGCATTGCAAATGTTAAAAAAAAAAAAAAGTTTAAAAAGAAAAACAGGAGAAGGAAAGTCACGGTTTTATTGTCAGTCATTTCTTTAATACTTGTTTTGTATTCCAGTGAATGATGGACTGAGAGCACATTAAGTAATTTCCAATGAAATTATTTAACATAAATAAATAAATATAAATAATACTGAGCAATTAATTTACTGACTATAATTTTTTTTCATATACAAACTGCAGTGCTGCTGACTTGTTTTGCATTTATTACATTTTTTTTACATCACCACAACGTTAAATCTTACATTATTTAATAACAGTTATGTGATTGTATTCAGTTGCATGTTACATTATATAGAATTACAACTACATTACTTTACCTTCACAATGATAATAATACATTTTCTGTGATGTTTTACTGCATGTAAATGTTTTGTACATTTGGAGCACATTTTTGCTTCTATACACTAAGAAGACATCTTTCTGCAAACTCGAGGAGCTCTTTAGATCTCTGACCTGTCAGTGTTGCGCCTTTGGTGTCCCTGTACATGAGCACACACAAATCCCTCAGTGATGACGCATTTAATTATGAACTTATCTGGCAGAGAAATTACTACCTAAAGCAGCAACTTACTGAATGCTCTTTGCATGTAAAACAGAACATCCATACCTTTATTTTATAAGGAAAACGGTCAATTTTAGGTCTGGTGGTCGTCACTGTTCCCGAGACTCTTTTTCTTATTACTTTTATCAGAAAGCACTCTTATGTTTTATCAGAGAAACCTGATCTTCATCCTGTTATTAAATTAAACACACTACAGATTTATAGAGGCTTTAACACATCATTGCACATGTTTGACAGACTCAGTTGGCATCTTCTTGATAAAAGACTAATTCACAGTGCAATTTGTGTAAAGGCTGGGAAAACACAGCAGGTTCCTCTGCCGTGTTTCCTGGTGAGTTTTAGTGGCTACGGCTGGTTGTAAAATGTGAATGAAGCTGAAAAAAAAAGAAAAAAAAGCTGCAGGTTGATCTGGATGCTTCCTCCTCCTGCTTCCTCCTCTCTCTCGCTTCCTCTCTCTCTGTGTCCCGGGCCATCTGCTGTGCACAGAGCAGTAGTATTGATCTGCAGCTTTGTGCTGGAGACCACATGCTAATCTATAGTGTTAGTGACAAACACTGCTCCGCTTTGCCTCGCATCTGTCCCACTGACTCTCTCTCTCTCTCTCTCTCTTCTCTCAGTATAACTAGTGTCATCCTCCCTCTCCCTCTCTCCCTCTCTCCCTCTAAATGAGCCAGCAGTTTTTAAACGGGGGTCCATCTGTCCGGTTGTAAACTCTTCCTCCTCCTCCTCCTGCTGCAGTGGTTGGTTGCTGGTGAGTCCTGAGTCGGTAGGCTTGTGTTTTGGTGTTTCATGGCAGCCATTTTTGGTGTTGCATGTAAGACCTGATGACGAGCGGAAGCAGAGGTAATAGAGACATGCTGTTGTACATATGTGCTGCATATAAATAGATGTGTGTTTATTTTAAAAACAGGGATATTTCAAATTAACATTTCTCTATTTACAGGCATATAAAGGATTTTTGCTCATGTATGCTCTCTTAAAACAAGCAATGATTTCATACAAAGATTTACATAAGTGCATACATGCATATAGATAAATAAGAAACTATTAAATGTAAACCTAAATGTATACAAACCAATAAAGTGGCACTTTTAAGACACAAAGATTCAGCTGTTTACAGATTGTCATGTATATAAATGGATTAATGGAAATATACAGAGAGAATACGTCTAGAAAAGATACACAGGAAAAACTGTAGAGCTTGAAGCAAAATGTAAAGACTCAGATATTTCTGATGTAAGTTTAGAGATTTACTGAAACAATGTGAAGGTTGATATGCATAAAACAGATTAAAGCAGATTATAGGAGATTTGAATTAATTGTTGGTTCATAAAAGTGATACACAGTACACAGTATAACATTTAACAGTAGTAACATGTTTTAAAGTAAGATTCTGTAGAAATATATACAGCATATGCAATTTAAAATTAAAGGCACACACAATCAATATAATATGTAACAATTTGTGTAGCTGATGACATTTTGTCAGGTGATTTGCATTTAAATAGCGGTTTCTATTCATAATATAGAAGAGGCATAGACAAACATACACAGTATTTGCATATTTATATGATTATAAAAATACAATTTCTGCCATAAGTCCAATTCATAATTAAATGTGCATAAAAAGACACCAGGATAGTATCACCACAGATACATCCATAATTTGTGTAACTGATGACATTTATTTAATTGTTTTGCAATAAATTGGATGTTTATATGAGTATTTATATCCAAAAAGTTGAAATATGAACAAGTTTAAAATGAAAAATAAACACAATATAGACATTAAAACCAATATAATTTGCATAAATGTATCAATACGTAAAAAGACTATGCATAGATTTTTATGCTTAGACCTATTGTTGAACTTCACAGCATCCTTGCTCTCAGCATTTGTATTTATAGTGCAGTGATACAGCCTATTTTATGCTGCATGCATTGTATTTTTACAGTTTTTCTGAATTGCTAAAACACATTTCCTAAAATCTCATCTCTTTGTCTCAAAACACTAAACACAAACTCCAAAATTCAAGCTACACACGCAAAACCTTCGACTTGTCTCGCAAAACCAAACATTTGACCCAAAACTATTTTAACTTAACTCAAAATCAAGCACTACTGTCAAAAACCACATAAAACCAGCCAATGTGCAAACACAACTTAGCAACGATTACACACTACAGAAATAAATACAAAACACTGTGAGATAGCGGAAAATAATATGTAGTTATTCATTCATTTATACTTGTACTCACATTTTAACAAAAAAAGAACAGCAGCAAAAACAAGATATATATATGCATACATATTCTATATTTTTACAGCATAATCAGATTATTTAATCTGCCTCAGCATCAAGCCTCTGTGCTGGGTCAGGCCACAGGACTTCATCCACATCACATGTTATGGTCTCCCTTGCAAGGCAACGAGGAAAGAATCCTTTAGCATATTGAATCCAGCCCTAGCAAGATTCCAGTCCTACCTCACAACTTGCTCCATTCAATGCTTGAAGTAGATTTTCCTTTGTGTAAGGGTTTCGGTCGTATACTTTCCATCACCATGCTGAGAAAAACTCCTCGATAGGGTTCAAAAAGGGAGAGTATGGTGGAAGAAACACATTGATAAAATGCTGCTCATTGTGAAACCAATTGCGTATTCTTGGACCATGGTGAAAGCTCGCATTGTCCCAAATGATATGGGATGCTCTGCCTACTCGCGATCTCTTTACTCAAGCAAAGCATCCAGGAATCTAACTAGAAGTTCGTTGTTGTATGGCCCAACAGTAACATGACTGTGGAGAACCCCATAGCTGCTGACGGCAGCACAGATAGTTACATTTCCACCACGCTGACCAGGCAGTTCAATAATGGCACGTTGACCTATGACATTGCAACCTTTTCTTTTCCTTTTTGCTAGATTCAAAATGTATGTTGTCTTCTGCTGCATTTCATGCAGTCAAATTGCATTATGCATGTGGCCGTCTTTCAATTCTAAACAAAATACCATTTTGTTATAAGTATACTTGTATACATAGCACATGTATAGATTATACTATTTCATTTACAGAACTAAAATTAGTTTGTTGTGTAAAGAGAATCTTTGAGCTTGACTCAATGGTTAGGCCTCATGAACACATCTTCGTGGATGAAGCTGTATTCAATCTCGCAAAAAGCAGAAGAAGAGGTTACAATATGTGTTTTCAATTTGTGTGTTAATCATGAAAACAGTGTGTTAGTTGTGTTTCACTTCTGTAGCCTGTGTGCATCGTTCTGGGTACAAGTGCACCACACTGCTAAATGTGTGTTGTGTTTGAGAATGTGTTTAGAGTTTTGGTAAATGGGAGATTCAGATTTGCAAATGGTGTCCTAACCAGATGAATAGTGTTTAAGATTTTGGCAACTGTGCGATTGATTTGATGAAAGAGTTTTCATAGTTAACAGTTTAGTTTTTACAATGGGATTTAGTGTTTCAGCAATTCAGAAAAACTGTAATTTTGCATGGCTGCAAATAGAATAATAATAATAATAATAATAATAATAATAATAATACATTTTATTTATAGGCACCTTTAAAAACCCTCAAGGTCACCTTACTTTAGTACAACAAAATTAAAAAAAAAAAAAAGGGTAAAAAAACAAGTATGAAATATAAAAGGTAAAAATAGACTCAGAAGGAATCATGATGAAGGATGTGCAGTTTTTGCAGATATTTTGAGTTAGTATTGAAAAAATGAAACAAACAGCTAATTTAGAGTTATGTCAATAATATATAATAATTATAATAATAATATAGATCTATACATGTACAAAGATCATATATGGACAAACATATAATGATAAAACAGAATATTTTAATGAGAAAATATGAATGTATGAAGCTAACATAAATATAATGAACATATCTATGGACACATAATACATTCTGAAAAATCCTTTTTTTCCTAATTTCTTTATAGATATATAGAAATGTAGGCATGCAAGGTTGTATGAGATCTATAAAATACTGCTGTTTTTAACATGATATTTGTTGTAATCTGCTAAGATCATTTATAAAGACAAGAGAAGAGATGGTTTAATTATGGTTAAATGTCTACATTATGAAGTGATTTATAGATGCAAAATCTGCAGCACAAGTCCGCGTCTTTATGGAGAGAAGACTCCGTCCATGGCTGCCTGTATAACAGCATTGATAAATGTTTTAGAGGCTTTAACTTTCTGCTGTAAAGAAAAAAAAGAGCTTTCTGTGTGTGTTCTGGGGATAAAAATTCGAGCAAACTTCAAATATCTTCCTTCTTATTTTCTCCCATCTTCCCCCTTCTCTTCTCCTCATCCCTTTTCTCTTCCTCCTTTATTCTCCTCAAGCCTTTTCAAACTTTCGGGACCTGCTGCCTCTTTTGTTGCGGCTCTGTTGGCCATGAAATCAGTCTTTGATGGGAACACAATGGCCGCGTGCAGAGCCGACCCGCTGTATTCAAATGTGACCGCACGCCATTATTGCTGCATTTCCAGCTCTAAATAAACACTCCCATAACAGCCTTTTATCTCATGCTTTTATGAATTTCTATATTAGCTGTTGGGCATTCTTGAACTGCTGCTAAACTCCAGCCGAGTGCAACAAATCGGCCGTTTAAAAACTTGACACTGATGGTCAGGGTTGGACCGACGCGCCTCGCAGTTTTAACTGGTAAAAAACATGTTATAAGGAAGTCAGCCTTGTTTTTAGAAAACAAAAAAAGAAGCAAATGAGCAAACTTTCATAAATAAAAGATGCTGGATTCATTATTTTTTAATGGAGAAGGGCAAGGCATATAAATGAGTATTTCTATAAATGTATCACTGTTAGCGAGCTAATTATCTCTTGCAGGCAAATGGCGGGAGGTTCTTTAAAAATTAAAGTGGGAAAAACACAAAACAAGACACCGAAATATCATCAAATTGTGTGCAGAGGCGTGAAGGAGCAACAATATAATGAAAACATCCACTGTCCATGAAAAACAAAGACAAGAACAATAAACTGCAGTTATGCCAGCCTCACGTGATGTGTAACATTAAAGGAAAACAGTGACTCAGATAAAAGTATGAAGTATAAGAAATATAAAATATAACAATAGTAAACAAGATATTCCCAAAGGGACAATTAAAGAGGGTGTGAATGCATCAGCAGCAGTGCAGTAACGGACAGAAAGTGTAAAAATACAAAAAAGATTGCCGCTCCATGTCGTCAATGTTTGTTTGTTTTTTTTAATGGACTGTTTGCCTTTGTTTTGCAGCTACAGCACCATGCTGTCATGCAACATCAGCAACACGCTAAAAAGATCAGAGCTGCCATTAACCACTCTTTATTTAAACATGCGGATATAAAAAAAATGCATAAAGGTAAGGAGCTTCATCTTGTATCACTATATGATGACATGTTTTAAAGGTAAAATGATTAACAGACATATACATTAAACCCGTGCATAGCACTCTTACACTATACACTCTTAACTGAATATTAGAAAACATTACAGCTTGGAAAGTAAAGCACACAAATGCAGGAATTCAACCAACACAAAGCCAAAGAATCTTTATCAGGTCATGTGATGAGTCCACTACAAAGTCCAAAACGGGGTAAACAGAAATACAAATCTTCACAGGGAGAATGAGGAACAGACCGAAGCGTTTCCACACATAACAAACCCAATAATTAAACCTGCACTACGACATGAAGTGAAAGCTCAAAATCCCAGCACGCATAAAAATCAAATCTTCAAACAATGAGCAGAAACAAAGTGAGAACTCAGAATCATGATAAAGCTGAACAGAAAAAAAGCCCTGAGAACACAGAGTGCAAAACTCCAAAGAATCCACACTTTACTCTAAGACCAAAATTCCTTTACAGAAGATTCAACAATATACCCAAGGATCAAATTCACCACACACCCAAAAATCTAAACTTTACAGTTTAGACAAAGCCCCACTGAGCGTGACAACAGAATTTTGTTGTTTCAAGGGGTAAACACAAGGGTGAGGGTGTTTATTAGTTTTTCCCGTAAATGTGAAGACTCGAGAGAAACATTTTAAAGGTGAAATATTTGAATCTGTAAAGTTCTTTAACTCTTTTGAATTAAATTAAGTGAATTTATGTTTTTTTATAGTATTTACCATCTTTCTAGTATTTATATATAGTACAGACTGCCTTGAAAAAAATGATGTATGTTACTTGTGTGAGTATTATAGTGCTCAGTATTTTTAAACAAGGGGACGAGGTAAAGTAGAATCAGGAAGTAAGTTGATAAGTTGGTAAATTATATTTTCTGCTTATTTCTATTTAAATTTTAAAATTAGTTTTCAAAAATGTGCACTCACAGTAAAGATAACATAACCTCAGTCTTCACACATTTTACAATAATTAACTTCCATACTGTTATTCTATCATCTGCAACTCATAACATACATTTGAAAATGTACAAATCATAAAGTTTTAATAGCGCTGCTGCTCGGATAAGAGAGGAAACAAAGAGGGCACAAATCAAACAAAATGAAATATTATTAACTCGTCTTGTCTTTAGTTAAATATTGAGCAAGTAGATATTTTTACATTTTTTAACCTGCACATGGAAAAGGAAGAAATATAGTATTTTTCATGATTATTAATGCACTTATCATTTCTACTCATTAACTAGGTTTTATACACACACGCGTACACACACACACACACACACACACACAGATTTGTGTGTGTTTTAGCAAACATCAGAGGGAACATGGCCACAGGCAGCGACAGCTCATGCTAATTCAGATCAATATTGGTGATGAACTTCCATGTGAGCTCAGTTTCCTCTCGGTGATCTGAGGGCAGCTTTACTTCTCATCTCTGCACTTTGGTTCACACTGCATGACCTGGTGTGTGTGTGTGTGTGTGTGTGTGTGTGTGTGTGTGTGTGTGTGTGTGTGTGTGTGTGTGTGTGTGTGCAGTATAATGCAGTACACAATGTATAAACAGTCTTGTGATCAAGGTTGTTTTTGTTGAGTAAAGTGTTGTTTACATTTTATAATTTACAGGTTTCTTTTTTTCACTCTGAAGAGAAGATGAACTTGATTTTAACCTAAAGTTAAACAAAACGTTTTGCAGTGCGTTTCATCTGTGCTTTCTCTGGTTTTGCTGACAGTGCACAGTTTGACAAACAACACGTTACTGTGTTGGCCTAATGGAGGAAAAAATCATTTGTTTTATTAGTTCAATTATTTGAAATAATAAAATTAAAAAAGATTTTGGCAGGCACAGTAAGTATTATCTGTTTGAGATTTGCTTTTGTTTAAAAAGTTTTAAACAAATTTCTGTGATAAAGACTGTGATGTTTTGATTACCAGCTTTAATAAATCTTTAGTTTAAAAACAGAAAATGTGACCCTTTTTTTATGTGCAGTGTTTTAGAAGACCCTGTTTTTGAATACCCCCACATGTGTATTAATTTCAAAGCCAGACCAAGTTTTTAAAGTTTGGTATTTCTGTTTGAACTATTTGGAGCCTTGTGCCATTGCGATGCAGGGTTTTCTGAATGTTCCTGCAGCAGGGCTCGTTTCACAGAAATGTTGTCATTTTTGATTCTGGACTGGTATGTTCTATTTGTCCATATTGTACTTACTGTAGAAGTCAAAACCAAGAAATATATTCTGAAAAAATTGGAACCTTAATTTTTCAATTTCTTCCCTTTACGTCTTTTCCCTTTTATCTTTATCCAGCATTTTATTTTATTTTATTTTATTTTATTTTATTTTAGCGTTATTTGTGTCTGTGTCATTACAGTTACATCAAAAACAATAAATCAGAACTGAACACCAGATTAGATCCTAGGACTAAAAGCTTAATTGTTCCTGGATTCTGGGTTTATGTTGTGTTTGATTCTTCTTTCATATTATTGAGTTTTGGTTTCAGAGGTCTGCACTATGAGGCAGGAATTGGGCTTATCCTGGTAAAGGGTAAGGGATTCACTGGGGTACATCGCTACGTTAAATTATGCTGCAAACCTAACCTGCTTCATAGCAGAGACCGACGCTGTCACTGCCTACTGACAAATCAGTTCTCTGGAAAACAGCATCACCATTCCAGGAAAATCCTTCAGACCTCTGTGTGTGGACAGTAGGAGGGTCTAAAGTCTTTGTGTTTCCTTCATAAGCATCAATCATGAATAGAAATTCTTAGATAAAACTTGATTCCTTAGTATTTTTTTTCTGAAAACTGCAATTTTATAACAGTTTCATTGTGCTATATGCACTAGCACCATTGTTGCTAGTGTCAGTATTGTCTGTTGTCTATTCTGTTAAACTGAGAGCAAAGAAATAGCCCAATTCCTTGTATGTGACATATACCTGGTCAATAAAGCTGATTCTGATTCTGATGTCTGTCTAAATCTATTTGTACTTGTTGACCTTATAGCAAATTTGCATATAGACTAAGCCTAAGACTAAAGTCTGATATAGACTTGTGCCGATGATGTATCCTATGTAAGTGTCCCCATGTTTCTAATGCAATGCCAGCCGAGATTAAAAAAATGTCATCCATCCATTCATAAAATCCTGGGATTTTTTCCTCCTGCTCTTTATAATGGTTAGTTTTTTGATGTCGTTGTTTTTCATACATTCCCATCCATTTGGGCAGTTTCTGAAATCTCCCTCCAGAAATCTGCTGACATTTTTTAGGCCTTCTATTTACACTACAATCATCGTACTTTATACTGAGGTGATGATTGTTATTCTCTCACTGATTACTGCAAAAACTACAGTGAAAAGGTAGCCGGAAATGCAGGAGGAATCGACGATGCTGAACTGGCCATTGTGGGAGGGTCACGTGTATTTACATTTGCAACACAAACAAAAAAAACTGACACACAGGACACCAAAATAAATAGACATAAACACATAATTTTACACAAAATACATGTAAAAACATTACAAAAGTAAGTAAAAAATTGGACTTCCAAGGAATAACCTGCCTTATAAACCAGCTGTAACACCATTATAAAGACAGAGGGCACACACACACACATTTTAAATGCCAAAAATAATTTTAAATAATTCACAAAGATTTTCCCCCTTCTTATCTTTTTTGTCAATAAAATGGCTCATTTTCCAAAATCTGAGCATCTGAAGCTGATTTCTGCAGAGTATCAGGTTTAGTTAGAGACTCGCCCATTAACTACAGGACTGAAAGAGGGGGAGGGCTCTTCCTCCTCCTCCTCCTCTCCTTCCTGCATGATTATTTAATGTCCTCTGGCATGTTGCTCTTTTAATCATAGCATTTGATTTATTGATTTCCACTCGTCAAGAAGACGGTTGAGCGTCTCTGAGTTTTCACAACACTGATCAAAGAGAGGAGAAATAAGGGAAAGAAGAGCCGAGTTTAATATTTCACGAATCGACACGTTTGAATTGGAGACGACAGCTGAAAAAAAAAATCATCTGAGGATTTCAAGACTAATTTTTCTCTTTTTGCTCTTTTTATATATTTACAATATATATATATATATATATATATATATATATATATATATATATATATATATATATATATATATATCTTTGGCTTTTTATTCTTATTTTTCTCATCTGCGCGATATTGGCTTTCGTTCTTCTACACATGATGTAATTTTTTTTATCTGTCACTTTGAATTTTATGGGTTTATTTTGGTTGGGCAAATAAAAAGATCTATATATCTCACTTTACTTCAATGAGACAGACCTGGTTAATCATTTTAGCCACTTTTACTTCTTTAGGAAGGAAGGTGATTGGTGCCAAATTTATCCTGACGAAGACGTCCTGAATCGGACTCAGTGAGAGATTAAAAGAATAGAGGGAGGACATTAAAACAGCCCTACTCTGTGGTAATAGAACAATAAAATACACCAGCATGAAAATCCAACTACTAATATACACAAAGTGCTTTAATCACTGAAACTGAGATCGACTTTTATTTTTACAGTATGTAAAAATATGAGTTCATGTTTCTCAGTTGCTTCTTCGTTTTACTATGAAAATTTAAATTTGGGCCTCTGAAGCCATCAAACGTCAGCAACTAGTGTTTATTAAATATGCCTTCAAATTTTCTTTTATTCTTTTTCCAAACTGCATAAAAATGCAGACAATCAAATAAAACAAATTCCAATAAATTTCAGTTTATTAAAAAAAAAGTTTTGATTCTAAAATAATTTTATTTCCTTCAAATCTTTCAGGAGTTTTAAAGACAGAAACTAGCGCCATCTGAAAGTAGGTCAGTTTGCATGTAAATGAGACGGGTCAGATGGCGTGCGCCGGTGGTGGCTAACCTCTGACCTCTGACACTTTCAGTCCTCCCTGCCCCGTGTGAGCAAAGCCTAACAAAAGAAATTCTGCAGAAGTCAACAGCTGGATTTAACACACCATTGTGTAGATCGTTAATCGGTGTGAAAAAGGGATTATTAATTTAGTCATAAAATAATCAAATGGTGCTTTAAATAAAATAAAATAAAAACAACTGTTTGTGTGATTAATGTTTAATTTGGTATGAAATCTTATCTTTTTTTTTTCACATCTACTCTCGAGCTTTAAAAGTCATCTGGGAGCACAGATATTTTAGATGATCCAACTTTACTGACCTGCTTCTGAAGATGCGTCAACAGTCAAAGACAGCTTAAAAAGAAAAAGGTCTTAGGGGAAAAACCTTTATTGATTCCTGCAGAGAGTTTATATAAATAGATACTCAACAAACAAATACAAAATTAGATAAACCAAAAATCAATAGATATGCAAATCGCTAACTGAGTTAATGAATACCGACATAACAAAATGAATAAAATATCTTAATGTTTTTTAAAACATTACAAAAATAAAGAAAACAATAAGTGGGTTAGTGTTATAAATAAAGACCAAACATTGATCAACCACAACATTAAATACACTCACTTCCACCTAATTCTGATTTAGTTACATTATAATAACAACAATTAATAACTACTAAAGTAGTGGTTAATTAAGTATTACTTAACACCTATTTTCTGCCTTATTTTGTGGAATCAAAATGTATTTATTTTTTTGTCTATTTGAGTGAGTGGACTGTTTTTGTTTCATACAGAAATACATTTTCTTATTGGACCTGTTATTGTTCATCATACCTAAACTTTGTCTGTGGCAGATATTCGAAAAAGCTCTAGTGCAATTAATCACAGTTTTATTTGTTTCCTGAATCCTGATTCATCTCAGATGAAAATGTGTCCTAAACATCTTCACAAGTATTTGTGGCATATCTGTAAATGTGCAGAAATCTTTCCTGAAGCAGAGCTTTTAAAATCCAGCTGTTTTCTGAGGGTCCTCTCAGCAGCTTTGCAGTCGTTCTGAAGACCCTCGACAACCTTTGACCGCTGCTGTTCACAGAGTATCGGCCTGCAGGGCGTCGCAGCCTCGTATCACTTCTGTTTGCATTGTGTGTTTGCCTTTGAACTGTTAGTGCTGTGTGCATTTTAGACAAATAAAATGACAACACTTTGAAAACATCGGATCCTGCAAATGTGATGATATTTTAAGTAACTTTCATCAAATGTATATCTTTATAAATGAGGACACTCCTGAAGTACAGGACATTTTGGAAGAAGACATTTCTAGGGACAGAGGGATACGCTGTACAGCAGTTCTCTGCTCCTACTGTGGACTCTTGCTTTTGGAGACTGATTCATTCACACAGCACTTTATTTTTCAATGTCTTTAAACACTTTTAAACACACCAATCAATGATCAAGCCAATTTAGGGTTTGGGATGTTGCTCAAGGACACTTCAAAATGGGGATTGCAAGATTTAAACTACTTCCCTTCTGTTTAGTAGATGAAAGAGGCCTGTTTAGCCTTCACAAGAAACTGTGCGCCTGACTTTAGGTTGGGCTTTGTAACTCACATGTTACACACAAATAAAGGAATTATGTGATGATGGTTGAAAGAGAATAGGGTCCCAAACATCTGGATCTAAAACATTTTTTTAAAAATCCAGTTGGAAATTTTATGCTGAAGGAAGAGAGAACGAGGCTTCAGTTTAGAAAACTCTGGACTCAGAAGTGTGCTGCAAATCACTGATGTCATGACTTTACTTGGTCCGAACAGGTTGAATCATTGTCACTTTTACATTATCCTTATGGTCCATGCCAGACTGAATTCAGTGATTAAGCAGTTGTGCTGAAAGTTGAGTTTCTTTGTGGTGGCTGCACTTACTTTTCTCAGGCTTCTTCGAGAGGAAACTCCAGAGCCGAAAATCCAGTGATCAAAAAGTGAGTGAATCTCCACACACCTCCAGATTAAAATGTCCAAATTTACATCATCTAAAAGCGTATTTACAGCCTAGTACCAAACGGTTTGGCCTAAATAGTTTCATAGTTTTCCATAGTTTTAACAGGGTTGTTGTTGTTTTGGTTTTTTTTACTATTTTTTATAAACATGCCATTATAACCCGCAGTAATTGTAATTGTGTTTATGTTTATGTTTATGTTTGTCATGTTTTATGGTAAATCCTTATGTTATAATTTGATCCATCCTTTAAGTACACCTAACCTCATTTTGAGTATGAATCTCATGTCTTTTGCCCGAGTGAAATGATTGCACAGCATACATCTTCAATGACTTTAAAAAACAAGATTTGGATGCACAATTTGGAATTTATTTGGGTTTTTCTGCAATCCACACAGGGTCACAAGTAAACATACGGCCTCAAATATATACATACATTCACATAAATATGAGGCTTTTGCATCTTTTGTTTTCTTGTACTGTTTATGCATTTCGTGGGACAGACTGTCAAAGGAGACTTTTTAGTTATTCCAGACCTGGGCTGATGTATGAGATACCGGCAGGCTTCAAAACTATTCAGGTACCCATGAACAAGGCGAGGATTTGTGCACAGTTCAGTCACCATTGCAGTGCACTTTGAAAACAGTCCAGAAACAAAGAGTATTGTCTAATTAAGCTTTAATCAGTGATTTGATTGCACTTTGACAGGTAGTGCACTCACAGTGGCCGAGTGAAGTGGACTTTCTCAATGTCTGAGTGACTGAATACGCTTTTTTATCATTAAATCAAATATTCATTATATCAGATATTTCTATTTGGCTTCTATGTTAAACATAAAGCATGTGACACATAAACTCTGTGTAGATACACAGCAACAACAACAAAAAACAATTTCAAAAACAAAATGATAAAATTGTAATAACTCTGGATCAGAGACACGGGCTGCTGGAATGAGTTGCAGTTTTGTTGTTTAAGCAGAGGTAAGTTGGTGCAGGGTTTTGTATCCATCCACTCATTCACTTTCTACCACTCATCTGATTCAAAGTAGCAGTGAGACTGAAGCCTATCAAAGCTGTCATAAGGCAAACGATGGACCCTGGACACGTCGCCGGTCTGGTGCAGGGCTAAAAGAGAGATTTAGAATCACTCATTAACCTAGCATGGATATCTCCGAACTGTGGAGGGAAGCAGACAGAATGAAGAACTTCCAAAATCCCAGGCCCAGGATATTCCTGCTGGGAGGCAACAAAGCTATCCACTGCATCTCCATTTGTTGCCCTGTTTTGCATAACAGTTATAAAAATTTCACTGGAAGGCAATGATGTGCAGTCACATCAGCGTTAGACGTGTCGACGTGTGATGGCACATGTCCTCCCTCGTGTAGATTAAAGGTCACTGAGCGGGTTTTACTCTGTGCGACGTGGACAAATCAGTGTTTACTGCTGATAACATTGTGCAGATTATTATTCCCAAGTCAGCAGCTTCCAGCTTTAGGATGATTTCAGTTTGTGCTGACTAAGGAAGGAAAAAGATGTTTTCATCTTTTTAACAAACAAAGGAGAAGAAGACACCACTCACATTGTCAAACTGATCATTTAATTCATTTAATGACTAAATAATGAAATAAATACAGAGTAGATATAGTTTCTTTCAAGTACTGGATGACTTAAACTTATTATTAAATCTACAGCATATTGTTTATGATATCTAAAAGTGGTTCTAGTTTATGTTATTCCTGCACGAATCTTCCTCCATTGGTCTCTGAAGACATGGACGTGAATGGAGCCGGCCTCAGTTTCATTCACAATGCGAAAAAATACATTCTGTAAAAGCTGTTACCTGATATTTTACTATTATTTTACACTATAAAAATAAAAGATGACAAAAGAAAGAAGAAAAAAGACAAAAATAAAACATGAGAACATCTTGTAAAACTCAGCTCAAGTCAGAAAATAGCATAACCTTCACAACGACAATCTCTATGTCTTTAATTCCCTAAAACATCATATTTAATCTTTCTGGAATAAAATTTTAGGACACTAAAAGGAAAAAATAAGTGAAATCCAGCAAAAATTGAGATGCAGATTACAAAATTAGTCCCAGTTTCCCTCATTTTTGCAAAACACAAAAAAATTTTAAAAATTAAAAATCCACAAAGACACAACTCTCCCTTGGAGATAAAAAGCATGTAAAAAAATTAGAATTCATATTTGATGTGCCTAAAAACAAAACATGTTTATGATGGAATTCCTCTCATGTAGCATGTGGTGTCTTAAATCATCTCTAATTAACTACAAATGAAAAAGTATTTGATGGATTTGTAAACACACATACACAGAAGCAACAGCAAAAAAAGAGAAAAAGATTAACATACCACAAAACACTCAGGGAAGTAATGATAAAAGAAGTTTGTCCAACTGTACCTGTTCACAAAAACCTGAGTATGTGGATGCAAATATGTATGGAAAGGCAAGAGTGCCAAAACTTTTACATCGATGGTGGATTTTTCCCATGAAATGAAAAGTGCCTCCTGGGATATATTGTGAAAAATGTGCACATTTCTGTAACAACTACAAACAGGGATTAATGACAGTAAGAAAATTGATATTTTAATTGTCTTATCTTTGTGCTTGTTATACTTTATAAAACCAATGAACAAGCCGACAAACAAAGACTTTGTTGTGTAAGCACAAAAAAACCCTTTATAATAACTTTATCTTATTTCAATGTTAAAGTCTCAACTCTCCACAATTACATCAACAGATAAGCAACAGAGTCTCGTGCCAGTCACGACCTTTAATCTACCGATTCTTGATCATAAATTGAGGTTAAAACCACTTCAGGCTCTCTCCATTGTCTTACTAGTATTTTCTAACAGTAAAGGTTCAAAATAACAGCGTCTCAATGGACCCACCAGTGGTCAGTCAAATATCTGGACTTGCATCATCGTCATTCTTTTAAAAAAAAAAACAATATGGAAGAGGGAACACATGTCTTCCTGCTAAAATGAACAACCTGTACATTTACCAGTGTTGTCCCTTTACACAAAATAAAATTTAGACATGATTTAAAAAACTAATAAATAAACACAAATATAAACACATCTTATTCTTATTCTTAAACTCTTTCCATTCACTTGTGGCAGGTTCACTGTTTTACTGAGTAACAAGGTAAATCTAAACACCACTGAGGAAATGTTACCACACAGCCCATTTTACAAAACAGCAAACAAGAATTTTAACATTGTGTCGATGGTGCTGACAATGCTAATTCCCTCTTGAATGTCTTCGTGGCTCAATCTGATTTTTTGAAAGTCTGTAAAAAGTCTCGTTGTTGCTGGCATAAAGTGGTGAATTGTACATGGCCCAAAACACGATGCTAAAGACAAGCAGCTAAAAGGTTCAAGTGATGTAAATTTCATCATCAGAGGGAGAAGGCGAGGCCCCGTGTGGTCATCCAGGAGGCACTACACTACAATGCCACAACTTCTATCAAAGTGGACTTGAATAAAATATAATAGGAACTATTTTCCATGTAAAAAGCAGAAGAAGAAGCTTTGCTGATGCATCTTAAATTAACTTTTTATTAGTCACCTTAAATTAATGTCTTTTTATTTCTTTCTAGCTGGGCTGGACTCTTAAACTGCATTTAAAAAAGCTGGACGTAGCTTCTGGGTCCATACAGAAGTACCTTAAATCTACATTACTTCTAAAAGCCAGTCGGGGGCAACTTCAGCAGTTCGGCTTTCTTGCCATGTGAAGTGAACACTTTTCTGATGACTTGGCTCAGTTGGTAGTTTCAGGTTATACTGAATTTATTTAAAAAAAAAAAAAAAAAAGAAGTTAATATGGTAAATTAGCTTCCTTGCCGCACTAATCAACTGTGACTTCACAATTTCCATCATTTAAATACAGTCTGTGATTGAACTTTACAGATCAGCTGGGATTTGGGATTGTTTGTAATTGTGATTATTTGATGTGATTATTGATTCAAGAATCATGCATTTATTTAATTTAATAAATAAATAAATAATTTTAAATATTTTAAACAGTTGTAGAGAATTGAATTGCTTTTGACTGCAAAGCAAACTCTGCTTTGTACCAACCTGCCTTTCAGAGCTTCTAGCCTTTCCTAAACCTTGTCATAACTTACTTCTACAGAAATTGTATTGACCAAAGTAGCTCTTTTCATCGTCTTGGCTCCATCTCCAACACTTAATCCAATTATCTTGTTTTTCCTAAATGATATTCAAAAGAATCACTCAGCCCTACTATCCCTATGAAACGTATAGTTATTTGTTTTAAAAGTAGATCTTTTAAAGTGACGTTCACTCCACGGTTTACTCTGTTTATAGCTCTAACATTAGCAGGAGGTTCACTTTAGAAATCAAAGGTTATCAAACCACTCATACGCAACAAACAAATAAAAACAGCAGGGTAGAAACGGGAATAAGGAATGAGCTAATGAGACTAAAAGGAGAAAGAAAAACTCAGATAGAGTTAAGTGAATATAAAAAATACTACTTCGTTTTTGGAGAGTGAAATACAAATGCAATAAGTTTTTTCATACTTTAGTGCTTGTAGCACAGGGCGTTTATACTATATCATACCTGCTGCTTAAATAAACAAAAAAGAGACTTCTCCAGGCACCGATTGCACTACTGTAGGATATACTATATCCTTTCACTGTGCTAAATATAGAGACTGAGCGTTCTTATATATATATATATAGCACAACAGCAGACATGGCAAAAGGAAAGACTGATAATGATGTTGGAGCTGTCAGGTGGAGCAAAGAAAGCCAAACCTGGTCCCTCCTTTTGTTCTCCTTTGTACGTGGCACTGTAGAAGTTTTGAAAACAGAAAGATATGTAGTCTGATAATGTATCTTGGTCAAAGGCAAAATACTGTGTATTTTGATCTCATCATCATCTTCATCAAGCTTCATCTTCTTTTCTTAATATGACTCTAATGTGCAAAAATAAAATCTAGGATATGTCAGGACCCTGCATACATCCAACCTCCAGACTTTGTCAGTGTGGTCCCTGACATGCGGATGATCCCAGCATTGTTGTTTTCAGACCAGAAACAGCAAAGAAACCAAAGAAATAAAAACCCCAAAATGTCAGAGCTCTGAGTTTGAGGGTTTACCAAACCCCAGCGCCACACAGCTGTTTATTATAATATATAACGAACGTAAGACAGCACTTTGCAATTTTTGAAAACAGCCACAAAATCATGTTTTTTGCCATGCCTGGATCTATGTGCTTGAATCTGATTGGCCTACATGCTGTCATTTCTGGATGGAGCTGTTTTATGTTGCATGTGTCTGCATTAGTTCTGTGAAAGACCACGATTGCAATTAAAACGCTATTAAATGATTCAGCACTGTGACACTCGTCTGAAGACCAGCTTTTGCATGACAGTCCACCTTTCTGTGGTAAAATGAAACTAAACGCGGTGCTGTTCAGCTGTAGATTTATGAGCAGTAGAAAATTAACACACTGCTTGTTTATTGAGCTGTCACAGTTCATCTTGAGCGCACGATTACGAGCCTTTGCTCTGGTATCTCAGGCTGATCTCCACTGCACCAACTCAGCCTTACAGTCAAGCTGTTGCCTTTGACTAAACGGCAGGAGTCCCAACTTTGCTTGTCTCACCCTTTCTGTAATTCCGGCCAGTGGAAGTGCTGGATCGGAGCCTGAAGGAGCACGGTACCTGCCACAGTTTTATCCCTAAGCACAGTGGGAGAGGGAGAGCTTCAGCAGTCCTTCTGTGTGCATCTTGTAGAGGAGTTTAAACTCGGCTGGCAGCTGGTGGGACTCCTGCCACTTGGTGGTGAATTTGGTGCCCTTCTTGTCGTAGTAGTGGTAGGGGAGCTCTTTGCCTGTGTTCGGGTCCCAGCCAAAGGGCCAGAAACCGTACAGGTGGATCTGGTCACACATGGAAGAAGCCAACGTGTACATCAGAATGCCTGTGCTCAGGCGCTTCGGCGACAGCTGCTTGGTTTTCCAGTAGCTGTGGAGTATGAATGACAAGAGACTAGTCACAGATTAAATTAATAATTCAGGCACTCACAACTTTATTTATTCACTCTTAAAGTGAATTATATCACTTTTACTATTAAACACTTGAAAAATGCTATGACCTAATAACTAAGTGGCAAATAAATGCAAAGCGATTATTAGAATGAAAGAATATTAGAATCAAGGATTTGCAACAAACCACTGAGTTTATCTGTGACATGTTCCTTGTACTTTTTTTGCAATGTTTTTGCTGCGTTTTGATCCTTTTTAGCATCGACTTCCTGCTTTTGTTCCTAGTTATTTCCCCCTTGTTTTGAACAGTTTAGGCAAAAACCTAAATTTTGGTAAACGGAGATAAAGGAATATCATCCTGTCCACTTTTTTCTGCTTTTTTCTAGAAATCATTCCCAAAAATTCTGAAAATAGGACTCTATTGATAGGACATAATCTGCTGAAGCTTTAATGTGGCAGTTTTGCTCTGAAGAATCACAAAGGGGGAAACTCTCCAAACTGGCCTAAACAAAAGCGGCTTCAAGAGTCCTTACAGCGCTGAAAGCTGTCTGAGCTGCTTAAAAGTGGTAATTCTTCCAGAGCAGGTAGACTTAATGGGATTGGTAAAGATTAGACTACTGTACGGGCAGCCCTATTCTGCCACTACAACACTAAGAACCCAACTTAAACCCCCCTCTCTCCACACACACTGTTACAGCTGTGTGCCATACCTTTCACTAAATAGCTGTTTCCTTATAATCCGGCTTTGGAGCCTAAATCTCCTCTTTTGACATATAGAATACAGCTCAATACAAAACAGCTACGTGTCAGCCAGTTTCTACTAGTTTCTTTAAACAGGATTGAGGTGGATGAGGGACATTTAAAAACACAGACAGAGAGAAAGCACAAATAGCTACAGCCTTTAAATGCTAAGAGACAGGGACGACCAAGCTAACCGGGCGGAAATGAAATCCAGTTGTGAGCATGTCCACTTTTAACAAGCAGAAAGCACCGAATTTGATCAGCTGTTAATCTTAATGAGCTATGCAATAAACTCAGAGACTAATTCAAGTAGTGGGTTGGACCCCATTTTACCTTCAGAACTGCCTTAATCCTTCATGGCATAGATTCAAAAACATACTGGAACCATTCCTTTAGATTTTAGTCTATATTGATCTAATAACATTATCAATAATGTGAAACCCTAGAGATGGTTGTTTGGAAAAAAATCACAAATCAGCAGTTTCCAAAATCTCAGAGCCCGTCTGGTACCAACAGCCATGCCACGTTCAGCATCAGATAAATCACCTTTCTTCCACATTCTTCCACAACTTCAACAGGTCACTTTGACAACCTTATGAAATGTGAGTATCATCATAGGTAAAAGGTAAATAATTACCAATGACAATGACAAGACATATTTAGAAAAAAGTTATCTAGTAAACCTACTGTTCACGTTGATGATGGAGATTTCCTTGTCAAACAAATCAGCCAACAACCCTACTGTTGTCCAAAAACTATTAAAGTCATCAATAAGTTGCGTTGTTGGACTGAAGAACATGTTTCCTCATTACTGTGAACACAAATATGTACCCTAGAACAAAATTTGTAAAAACTCAGCTACAACCTCAGAAAATAAAAGGCCAAAACTGCAGTTCATCTAACGGCCACTGGGGGGTTATATTCAAAAACAAATCTGTCCACACAGACTCCTGACTTAAAACCATCCCCCTATCTTCTTAACCATTTATTCCCTTCAGGGTACTCCACACAGAAATGATGGCCAGTCCTAATTTGGCCAGTCTTGGCCATCAGGGTTGCCTCCTTATGCAGCTCTGCTCCTCTTCCGGCTTGGCTTTTTGAAGTCTTCATTAATGTGAAACTAAAGTTGTAGAGTTTTTGTTTTTATAACACAATGAAGACAATACAGTGTACGTCACAGACATACAAATATAAGTGCAAATTCCTCATCTGGAAGAGGTCCAGAGGTGCACAGGGAGAAGACACTGAAGAGGAGATCAGCCAAATTTATATTAAGTATACATCTTTATTTTTAATGAGTAGAGTTATAAAATGTTTTACTGCTACTAATGACATAGTGATCACATGTGGACATGTGGACTGATGACGTACTAGACATTAATGATTTAACACCTGGATGTACTTTAATAGTCTGCTTTTTCTTACTTGTTGACATATTTCATGATGTTTCCAGGCCAGGCGAGCTGGACCTTGAGCTGACCTTTATGCTCCACAAAAAAGTCCACCAACGTTCTCGTCACTGTGGCCGACGTGTGGAAGAAAAACGCCGGGATCCACAGAATGGCGCCATCTAGCTTCTTCAGGCTAAGGAAGAAGTTATTTCTGTCCTGCACAGTTAGTAAGTTGTTATAGTATTTCTCCAGGATACTGGGGTTAAAGGTCGTCATGTTGGTGCGACGCCCAACATCTTTTTTAAAGATCTCAGTCGGCGCAAAATTGCAGCGGAAGACAAAGTCGTATTTCTCGATCTGGGGACCGCAGCGTGAGCCAGTGAGGATGCCGCTGTTGCCAATCACAGCACATACGTTATAGTGCTTGTTGAGGATTGGTGAGACCTCCGGGAGGAGAGAGCGAAAGTTGTCGCTGATGGAGAAGACGTATTTGTGGCTGGAGTAGTCATAATGCATCAGCTGACCGATTCGGACTGAGTCTCGAGTCAGCGTGAAGTTGTGGGGTATGTCGATGTACTGAGAGATCTCCTTCCTGCAAGATGGAAATATATTGCCTTGTTAAGATTTTTTTTAGCTACAACAGACAACACAGAGAAAGTCAGCCAGGTAGAACACTACAAAAGCATGTGCAGTGAAAGTGTGCTGGGAGTTGTTCCAGGTGGACAAAAATAAATAAACAAGACAAGGTGATGGCAGTAGGACTGGAAGCTGATATGTAGTCGATCTTCAGGAAGAAAGGCTCTCCTCCCTCCACTTTGCTGGCACCAGAGTTCTTACCCTGTATCTTGTATTTGTGTGGGCACATTGAACTCTATTTTGACACAAATAGATTTGGGTCTGAAAATTGGTGGTAACCATAGATAGTATAAAAGATGGATGTAGCTACATGATGTCAACCACAGTTCCAAAGTCCTGCTTTGATGGCTCTATCTGAGTGTTTTCATAATGACCATCTTTGTCTTTTGAAGCCAAATGTGAGAAGCAAGAGGCAGATCTGATTGTAGGATTGCCTTGAGTAACCTAAATCTGAGACTATTATTTGACTAAGCCCATAAACTCATCAAGAAACTATTTACTGAGGTCAGGTTAGAAGGCCAATTTCCCGGAGACTTCTATAGGACCAAAAATCTTTCTTGCAACCACAGGTATTGCCCCCTGGTGGCCATTAAAAAGAATCTTAAGAGGTTTAAGGTATATCTTCATTGGCTGATAGCGAACTCTACTAAACAGTTAGGAGTCTGTTGAGAAAAGTGCCTTCAGTTTTAGAGCAGGAGGTTGTATTTTAAAATGTGACTAAACACTTAACTGACTTAAGTGATACTCTAACTTCAGACTTGAAACTTCTTTAGATTAGCATCAAACTTCTGGACTTTAATGTGACTTGCTATGACTACACATAGCTTGGACTTGTATGTTTTTGTATTGTAGAATATAGGTCAGTAGCAGCCCTATCCACAAAGAAAAATCTACTAAATGAATTTTAAGTTCATGCTTTTATTTAGCAAAAAATATCTTGCACTAATCCAGAAGAGTTTCAAAATGGTCCACAATCAGTAAACAGAAGTGATACTGGGCTCGGATTCAGTGAAGTGTTTCTGAACAGCTACCCAAAGCTTTCACTAACACAAAAAATGTGGCAAACTTTTTCACAACTAACACTTGCTGTTGGGAGTGCTAAAAGCATGTTAAGCTTTCAAGACCATCAGAAACCAATGCAGGAGACAGTTTGTGTGTGTGTGTGTGTGTGTGTGTGTGTGTGTGTGTGTGTGTGTGTGTGTGTGTGTGTGTGTGTGTGTGTGTGTGTGTGCGCGTGTGTGCGCGCGTGTGTGTGTGTGTGTTCTACCTCTGCTGGTTAAAAGCAGTGCTGTTGTGCCTCCATTTAGATGAGTTCTGCAGGTCCTCGCTGAGAGCATTGGTCAGAGAAGTAAAAGCTGGATCCAAATACTTCATCGCCAACTGGGAGCTACACAGAGGAGGCAGAGACATGTCAATTAACTTGGTCCTCTTTTTAATAAAAGTAAATCATGCAGTTGCACTTAGAAATATTTTATGAAGCATTTTAGCTTTTTGGTAAACCATTAAGCAGCTTTGAATATCATCAAATGGACATAATAACAAAAAGTCAGGCAATCAGGCAGGTTTTGAACAAGCCAGGATATAAACACATTTTTATTTGGTAGTAAAAACTGTGGCTTAGTGGCTTCTGAATAAAACTAGAAACTGTACAATAGTACAGCAACAGTCTGAGAATAAATATACTAAATACACTTTTAGTGTGTCAGAAATATTCATCCTGTGCATATCTTTACATGAAGTCAACAGGCGTGTTTTTTTAAGAATAAGCTAATTATTAAAGAAATCTTTTTTTTTTTTCAAACATGCATATTATACTGGTATGAGTGCCCAAGTATTTTGAGATTTTTTTTTTTCATATAGCATTTAACACTTGCATGCTGGTCAGCTTTGTGCTCTGGTGGGTCCTCAGCACCATTCAGACACCGACAAGTGCCTTGAACTGCAGCTGGCGACTGTAAATGTTGTTCTGTTCTGGAGAGAGAGTGTCCAATACCACCAACTACAGAGTGTTGCCCAGTGATCCATAAAAGGTAAGGAGCTGATGCCACTACGCTGAGCTCACCAAAGCTGCAGAGCAGAACATGGATTACAGTCACTAGCAGCAGTCCAAAGCGGTGGAGTTGGAGCCCATCCAGAGAAGCAGCTTCTTGCACTGTTATGTTGTTATGTCTTCTTGCACAAAGTATGCGAGGTGTGATCAGAAAGTTCTAAGGTAGTCAATAAAAATCTAATTTGAACAATCTTTCCATCAAGATCAGCATGACTCCTTCTACAATAAGCACTTGATTTCTTTAACTGTGTCAAAACTTTAGTCATTCCACTTTTATTTGCATTTTTAAGAAAGTTTAAGAAAGATGAAGTTGCAGGGATGCAAATCTGGCCAGTAGTCCAGTTAATGAGTAGGGACTGCACTGATATGGCCAAGCATCTTTTGATCGCACCTCGTGCATGCAGCATGCATGCCAGCCTTTCTTGCTACAGCCACAAATATTCAATGATATTTACTTGGGCAAATACCTGGAACCAAAAATGCTGAATTGTTTAAAAACCTGTCTGATTGTCAGCTGGTGTTTTTTCACAACTTCTTTACAGTGATGTTTTAATAAAAGTAATAAAAACAATATGGCTAAAACTATTACATGAAAATATAAATAAGACAGGAACTGTAGATGGGAACTCTCCATTCATAAATCAGATTTTGTCTTTTTCTCCACAAAGCTAAAATGCTTCCAAAAGAAACTTACTGAAATGTGCAAGACTTTAAAGAGCCATTTTGCAAATATCTATCATTCTGTTCATTTGGAAATCAGCTGCAGTGAAAAACAGCTCATTCATTTACACTCAGCTCAATGTAAATGCAGACTTTCAGTCTCTTTCCTGCATGCGAATCTGGTTTAGTCAAAGAATAGACTCTTCGGGATTCTGTGGAAAACTGAGCAATAAGGCCAAACAGTTGCATCAACTCTGTCCATCTTAACAAGTTATTCATAGTGACATTGAGGAAATATTGACTGTTCAGCCTAATACAGTTTCATTCACTGTGTCTGTGTTTGGGATGCTTTTAAAACACTGATTCACATCAATGACAAAACAAACGTGTTAAGATGAACATTTTTATTTGCAGTGCAAGAAGCCTCAACTTTAATTTCTCGGTAAAACCTAGACTCAACAAAGAGATTCATCAGGTAAGTATTTTAAAAGAATTTCTATACACCGGGTTTTTGCAATGAAAACTCGACATTTTGTATATAGTGAATTAAGCCTAGACTAAAACAAAAATTCAATGAAGGTCTCCACTGGAAAGTTTTATTCCAAGGCTTAATCCCTGTCTGGGAAAACTGAGTCATTAAGACTAGTTTCCTGCCACAGACTAAACTTCAAAATGTCAAGATTTTAGGTCTCTAGTATGACATAGGCAAATAATAGTTGATCAAATACTGTTTGAAGTCCTTGATGTTTATCCTCCATGAAGAACCAGGTTTGTGCAGGTGACTGCATTAGGACAGTCCAGAAAGCAACAGAGGTAACTTGGACTGTCCTACCAGGCAAGCCAGTAATGACTGGTTGCTAGGGAAAAATATGCACTCCCTGACCAGTTGGCATGGAGTTGCTGGAGATTTTTGAAAGTCTATAGCTGTGTCACAAAACGTAGGCCGCATCCTTCGGAGGACCCAGCCTTTGCAGTCTACGTGGGCTGGGTCCTTCGAAGACCGAGAAGGCCGGAAGTGCGAGGCTGTGAAATAGGACGGTCTAGCCTTCAGAAAAATTACATTTTTAAGTTATCCGAGTGACTTATATATCATGTTTAACCTGAGTAGTGAAAGACAGCAGGGTCCGAAAACGATGAAGCTGGGAGTCTGCTGCTCTTGCCGGCTCGAGTGACCATTGAACCCCCCAGCTAGCTATCAAGCGGGTGGGTAACAGACATGTCCGAAAATGTCGGAGCACTTTTGCAAATATGCGATGTCTTGATAAACCAAGCAGATATTTGAAGTTTACATGGCTACTTTCTCGTCTGAAAATATGTTAAAAGTTTATTTTGTGACCCAGAAAGAGTAATAAGAGTAATATTAAAACTTAGTAGCGGCCGCCATTGTTGGAAACTGAAATTGGCTATTTATTCTGGGATATGGTGGGCCACGAAGGACACACCCGACCCATCCTTCAAATTCGGGGAAATGAAGGACGCATTTGTCAGCCGTATTTGAAGCAGTCGACGAATTGGGACAGCCTTCGTCGCCTGGCTGTCACGTAATTGGCCTTCAAATGTGGCCTCCGAAGGATGCAGCCTACGTTTTGGGACACAGCTTATGACTGCTTTCTTCACTAGCAGATGGTTGCCTGTAGTTTGAATGGAAGACACCAACCTGTCTGCAAACACTTGCCAACTACTCTCTGAGCAGCAGTGAAGCTAGACAGTGCAACACAAGATTTCCACAGCAGGTAGCTCTGCATATTTGTTTTGTTAGACTTTAAAACCAGATACCCTTTCTGACATAACCCCAAAGGTTATAAAAGTTATAAAAGTTGGCATCTTTCATGCAAACTACAGGCAACAATCTGCTAGCAACTAAAGCAATCATAACGAAGTTCTTTGCAGCCACCTAGTCACTTGCCACCAATTAGAGAATGCACATTTTCCCCTAGTGAACTGGTGGCTCGGCCTCTATTATGTCTGTGCAACTCAGGCGTTGCTGTAGCATCTGACATTTTTGCAGACATTTTTTGCAGTTTAGGAGTTGAATCTGAATCAGCATGAAATACAATTTTTACCATTAAAGCTCTACAAACTGGAGGTTGGAAAGGATCTAAGTTTGTATGTAAGACTTCTTATTTTTGAATGTATTTAGCTGTGTATGCTCAAATTATAATGCTCACAGATTACAATGAAATGCTGAATCATTTTGCAACCTCTGCTTAAACTGAGTAAGGTTACAATATACAAATATACATCTAATATATATATATATATATATATATATATATATATATATATATATATATATATATATATATATATATATATATATATATATATATATATATACGGTACATTTCTTCATGCCATGTCAAATTCAGCACCACAACATTAACAGGGCTCAAGTGAGCATTCGGGATCTTAATTTTGATTTGACTTGAAAGATGGTAAGTAGGCTGGCAGGTCAAGCTTTAACAGCAGTCGACTGACATACATATACCCATTTGATACATATGTGATTGACATAAACCCGGATATAAAAAAAGAAAGGATTGCACTGCATCCTTCCGTTTTTAGCATCAGCACTCTTTATTCACCTCAGGTCGGGTTTGCGAGGTGGCCTCTCACTGCAGGAGGGGCGTGAAACAAAAAGAAAAGATAAATAACTCACTCGTTCTTCATTGACATTTCAAAAGACACCCTTGACTTTGGAGCTGGAGACCAGGCATGCAGAGGCTTTAGTGCGTTTCAAATACTCACCGCAAATCATCTAAATGGCTCAACAGCACATTTATAACTGTGACAGCAGTATCAAAAATAAGAAGACCTCCAATCATCACACACAACAAAGCACAGATTTAAACAAAATACTTTCACTGTAATGGGAAAGTGAAAACAGGCATTTTCAATCAAGAACAGCGGTACATTTTTTTTTTCTAAGAAACTTCCGCATTGGCAAAATGGATCGGTTACAAGAGTCTGAAAGATGTTTTTAACCCTCTGATGTTTCAGCGAGTACAACTAAGAGGCTGGTACATGTGGTTTTGAGTGAGATAGCTCTTGGTTGAGATTACATCACATGTAGAGACTATGCAAAAAAAGAAAAGCTCCATAACTATAGCTCCCTGCATCTAGCTATGTTTGTTACTGTATACAAAGCAGGTGATTTGAGAGATAGCTTGAAACCTTGAGATTATTTATATCTTAACAAAACAGCTCATCAGAATGATTTACTTTCAGAAGCTGTGGCATTGCTTTCATTCCTCTTCAGAAAGAAAGCAATGACAAACTAGTGACATTTTCTGCCTGATTAAGATATAACAGCAAAGATAACTAATATCATTTGAATTGTAATATTGATTGGCAGGCAGAAAGTCCATGACATGGACTAAAACCTTCTCCATCCAATATGGCTGCACAGTGATCAGAGCAATCACCAAGTTCCTGATGGTAAATTAGGGCTCACGCTGCAACAACATGACAAGAAACTTGTCCACTAACAAACCACTTTCTTTTAAAAATGCTGCTCTGCTCCACATCTAACTCACTCTGAGCGTAACCTTGGCCTGCGATGGCAGCAAGCGAGGGGGAAAATTATTACAGGCGGGAGGAAAATGAATGCGGCACTCGTGTTGTAAATCAAATCAGCCAAGGACGGCCGGCCGGCCTACAGAGCCCTCATCAGACCTGCGCTGTTTGAACATCACACATGACCCAACATGTCGGACAGCAAAGATTTACAGATTTCTGTGGAGCTCAGCTGCACTGTCCCTACTAAAACCTGCGTCTTCTTCCTTTTTTTTTTTTTTTTTTAGCACAGGTGATTTCTGCCATCAGTCTTTGTGAAAAGCAGCTCCTGATGTTTTCTGTTCATATTCTAAGATAAATGACTGTCTGCTGCGTGACTGGACAGAAAAATGTCAACACCTTTTTAAGTGCATTAGACCTACTGATACTGTGGTTCATTGTTTCACACACACTTGTATATTTGGTGACTTTTTTATCATTCTTTCTTAGTTATATTTTTATCCATCAGGTCTGTCAATCAGTAGCTGCTGACCAGCCATCCCCGGTCCACACCAACTGCTGGCCAGGCCACTGTTGTGGTAGTCCTCGATATCATCCAGGTTTTTGTTTGCTACTTGTATGGGCTCTAGTTCTCCAGCACTGGTGTGAAATCTCACAAGGGGGATGCACACAAATGCCAATTAAACTATTTCAAATTTAGGAAACAAGGAAAGAACTTAAACTAACTGGTGTGTGTAATCAATGCAATCAGTGGTATAAATGATTGCTTGAGTAAAGAAATGGTGTATGAAATGTTGTGTAGTGTAGAAAATCAAATAAAAGACCAAACAACATCCAAAAGATGGCTGAGGGAGGAGAACCACACTGAGGGCTTAGAGCACTGCCAGACTGGGCCCAGGTGGCGCCAGTGTGACTGATTGGAAGCAAACCACACCACATCTCCAGTGTCTACAGATGAGACCTGCCACACAACAGGCTGAAAGGAAAGTTTAAGGAACCAATCAAAACATGAAACATAAGTCGCTAAAGTTGTTGGGAATCCAGTTTAGAAAACTGGGCACACCTGGCCACCTCCAAGGTCTGGGCTGTGTGGACCACTTTTTGTTCATGGGGTCGGAGGCAGAGTTTTAGCTCTAATCATCAAATCTAAGGCGAATGAATGGTGAAAAATGGAAAGGAGCTATGCAGGAAGCTGTGCAAAGCTGCACAAAGAGATGACCTGGAAGGGGACATCCCCCAAGTTAATCTCAGGTTTTTTCACTTCACTTTTTTATGAGCAAAGTTTCTGTACTTTTGCATCACAACTAATGCTAAAAGGAAATTGTGCTTTCAAATGCAGTTTTCAAACAGAACACTATAAATATTTGGACAGAGTGTGTGTGTGTGTGTGTGTGTGTGTGTGTGTGTGTGTGTGTGTGTGTGTGTGTGTGTGTGTGTGTGTGTGTGAGAGAGAGAGAGAGAGAGAGATGTCAAAAACTTGTTTAAAACTAAAAAAAATTATTTGAATTTTTTTTATGGCCGATCTCTCTGAAAAATTCCAAATTAATCACAAATAACATTCAACCACTAAAACATTTTTTTCTTTTCAGGAAGTAAGTAATCAAGTAAAACTGTAATCTTGATAAAATAATAATAATGTGCTTTACTATTTTTAGGTGTACATTTGAAATTTCAGGGATAGCAATAATAATATTTTAGAATTAAAAATATAATTTTGATTAACAGCTTGTGCACACAGGTGTATTGATTGTATCAGAAATATAAAAATGATTTTTGGTAATTACCACTACTGACAATTTAGGGCAGCTGTGGTATAAACTTTACATTTGTTGGTGGTTTAATGAATGTGTTAAGCACTGTATACAGGAGACCCTACGGTGGCCCCTAGAGAAAAAAACATGCGCAAACTCCAAAACACTTGCAAAATCCAAAACACATGCAAACCCCAAAACACATGCAAATTCCAAAACACAACGAAAGTGCTCCAGGACGCTAGGGGCAGTGTTGAGCTTTTGTTACCTAGTAATTACACAAGCCAGGAAGTACCAATGACCGGATTTGGGGTCTGCAGCCTTAAAGGCCGCATTTTAAGGCCGATTACGTCACAGCGACACGACGAAGGCTGTCCCAATTCAAAGGCTGCTCGAAATGCGGCCCTCAAATGTGTCCTTAATTTCCCTGAATTTTAAGGGTGGGTCGGTGTAGCCTTCATGGCCCAACATATCCCAGACTTCATAGCGCAGCGGTGGTGTGGATAATTTTGCCGAAAAAAAAACGGCGGAAGCGGAGCGGACGAAGAGTAAACTTTCAGAAGTAAGTACTGAATATTATGTCACTTATTTATGCGCAAATGTTTTTATAATGAAGAACATTAAAACATTACTGTTGGCAACATGTCGGGAAAGTTATGTGACATTAGCGACGTTTGTACTAACTTGGTTTTAAAGCCTTTACTTCAAAATATACGCCGTTCAATAGCTGACTTTAATCTTACAGAGAATGTGATGATTTTATGCGTAATTAAAGTCAGTCATGTCAGTCAGCTGACGGTTCACTCGTTAAGCTGAAAGAAAGATGCTTTAATCACAGGAGTCACACATGTGTCCACTTTACCATCTGGGAACTCTTCTTGTTTAGCACTCGTAATAACACAAACACTAAATCCTGCTTCTCTTGTGCTGTTTTGTAGCAGTGTATACACCTGAGACTGTCACCTGTCTGTCTGTCCTGCACTCTCTCTCTGTTTCTTTCTCTCTGATTGTGTAATAAAAGTATGAACATGTATTTATAAGTTATACTTGTGTTTGAATCCTGCAGCTTATCACACATTTGATTTCCATGTGTGACAACTGCAAGTGTCCAGAGTGAGGACAGACTGAGGGCCCCACTGCTGCACATCATCTGTGAGGCTTTGCACCCCTGATGATCCACCAGGACAAACTCAGCAGTATGTGAGGAAGAGGAGGAGGAAGAGCCAGCAGCAGCTGACAGATGGAGAGAATAGACAGACTGTTCCCTGTTTGTGAAGGACTGCTAGGAAAGCTTAAAATAACTAATTGTCTGTCCTGAATCAGTCTTATTAGGTAATGTTCAAATAATTTTATCATCCCAGTGTTTTCAGTGTGGGAGAAAGTACTCAGGGCCTTCAGGTTACACACTATGAAAGGCAGCAACAAGTTTAATGTTCAGAAACCTAAAGTATGTATCAGCAGCAGAATGGAGCTAAAAATAAATGTTTGTTTCAGTTCTATGAAGCTTTGAGTATTTTGGATTAGTAGTACTGCTGTGTTTGTTGCATCATATTGCTGTAATTGTTTATATGCTTTATATATTCTGAGGTAAGTTGATCTATAGTGTTACATCATATTCTATAAGGATGTTATGTGTTTGGATACTTTCTGCCCAGTTTGACCCATTTAGCAGAAGTCAGCCTGTTTAAAGCTCTGATATCTATTCTGTATGACTTAAAGCAGTTATGACATGGTCTGATTTTCTCACCCAATAAAGGAATATTCAATATATCAGTCTACTCTTCATTTTTATCAGAAACAGTTATCACAGCTCGTACATTTTCTTTTTACACATGTATGTAAGCATTGAGCCAAATTTAGTAATGCCAACATACTGAAGGAACAACATTTGTCTCTTATATATGATACACCTATATATGCACTGTCAATATACATTTTGAACCAGCTGCAGATGTCAGAGTAACAACTGACTGACCCCCACATGAAGTGCGTTACAGTAGTCCACAGGGGAAGAAATAAAAGCATGGATCATGGTTTCAAAGTGCTGCCTAGAAAGAAAAGATTTCACTCTTGCCAGTCGCCGTAAATGATAAAAATGGACTGGTCCAACTTAAAACCAAGGGCAGTAACAACAGGTTTAAAATAAACTTCCAGGGGTTCCAAATCAAAAGAAGAGGACTCACAGGGGCCACTGGGTCCAAACACCAACAAATCTGTTTTCTTTTCATTCAAATTTAAAAAGTTTAGAGCCAACCAAGCTTTAATGTCATCTAGGCATGTCAAGAGAGGTTTTATTCAGATGCCATCCTTCTGCTTCAGTGGCAAATAAATTTGGCAGTCATTCCTATATACTTGTCTTTGAGTGAAGATTTAAGGTGATAAGACATGTAAATAACTGCAACTTGAATCTGTACTGAAGCTCAGTATTTGACACAGAGTTCATGTTCACTGCTGTAATAGCTAATAATGATTAATATAATAACCATAATATTGGCCATATTATATTTACATTACCAAAGTGATATGACTTTAGTCTCATGAACAACATTAGCTAATTGTTATTTACTAGCTAATCTTAAATGACTGTTCAGTACAGAAATGAAGCCCAAAAATCATGTTTTACTGTCCTGTGGTCTCAGCCTCAGATACTTATCAAATCACACAAAGCTCTTGTAGAAACAAACAAACAAATGAAAAAAATATGTTCTCCTTCATTTCTGTCAAACAAAGTTGTATGACACGTTTCCAGCTGTTAGTATCATGGTTGCTAGGCAACCTGGGAAGCGCGATGGAGACTAGAGCCCATGTGTTTGCAACAAACTTGCCGTTTATTTTGCAAATCGAGCTCAACACTGCCCCTAGCGTCCTGGAGCACTTCCGTTGTGATTTGGAGTTTGCATGTGTTTTGAATTTTGCATGTGTTTTGGAGTTTGCATGTGTTTTGGAGTTTGCATGTGTTTTGGATTTTGTACGTGTTTTGGAGTTTGTGCGTGCTATTTGGAATTTGTAAGTGTTTTGGAGTTTGTACATGCTTTGTCTCTAGGGGCCACCGTAGGGAGACAGCTTATTTATTAGGATGTTTTACTTTCTGCACAGATGTTTCACTTTAAAAACTTTCCAGTGGCTCACAAAATACTCCCCACCCCCCTTACTGAATGTGAAACATCTGTAGGAAGATCAGCTTAACACTGAAGAGGAGAGATAATTTGGAAGCTACAGAGCAGCGAGTGTGACATGACTGATGACATGTTGTTGTACTGATGGAATTAATGTTGTGGAAATGCACTTTACATTGTATTTAGACTGTAAGTTCCTGCAGTAAATGTAACTCAAGCTAATCCTTAATGTTTATAATCAGTCTTTATGAGGAATAATGTTTTAAAGACAAACCTGACAGTAGCTGTAATACTGGCTTGTATGAGGATTTACATCAATTTTGCCACTTTTATACAATGAACACATTACTGGTGTAGAATTAGTATAAAACCTGGAAATTGGAGACAGATGAGGTCAGATCTGAGAGAACTTTGTAATCTGAGTGTGTCTAAATGACTGATGACTAAATAAACCACTTATGATGAACCCGCTGATGTCTTTGGTTCATATATTAGCCAGAAGTCCTGCATAAACACTGGGAATATACACTCCTTATTAGGTACACCTTGATATTGTAGTTTGGACACCCCTTTACCTTCCGAACTGCTTTAATTCTTTGCGGCACAAATGAGCTTTGTGACATTTTGCGTTATCCTGCTGGAAGTGTGGCAAGAAAATATCCACAACACTATTCCACCACTACTATCACCACCATCAGTCTGAACCATTGATCAGAGACAGGTCGGATCCATGTTTTCACGTTGTTTACACTAAATTCTGACCGTTTCATCCAGACACCACAACAGAATCCAGACTAATCAGACAAGTCAATGTTTTTCTAACATTCTGTGCAAATTGTAGCCTCAGATTCTTCTTATTATTTGAGAGGAGTGACACCCTGTCTTCTGCTGCTGGCATTAACAAGGTATTTTCACCCAGAGAACTGCCACTCTCTGGATATTTTCTCTTTTTCAAACCATTCTCTGCAGACCCTAGAGATGGTTGTGCAGTTAAATCCCAGCAGATCAGAACTTTCTAAAATACTCAGACCAGCCTGTCTGACAACACAAAAACCATGCCACATTCAAATTCACTTTATGACCTTTCTTCACCATTCTGATGCTTGGTTTGGATTTCAGCAGGTCATCTTGATTATGTCTACATGCCTAAGTGCACTGGATTGCTGACACGTAGCTGGCTGATTTAGATATTTGCATTAACATGTAGTTGATTGGGTGTAATAAAGTGGCTGATGAATGCAAATGGGTTTTTTTCATAAGAGCAAAACGTACGTCTTCCTTCATTAGAATAAAACTTATAAAAGTAAATGAGAGTGAGAAGTGCTGATCTAGTTCACAGCTGTGGGATTAAGTGACAGATGCCCTGTTTTTCTTCAGGCTGACACACACTCACACTGACTGGAAAACACACTGACGTGTACCACATTTAGATCGGTTTATTAGGACAAAGCTGTCTCCTTATTCAGTGGGGGGAAAAAACGCCTTCCACCAGTGATGAGTTAGGAAGCAGTCAGTGTCATTCTACGGTGTATTAACTGCAAATTGATCAATAACAAACGGACACTTTGATAGAAAATGTTAAGCTGAACCAACTCTGCAGTGTTTTGATCAAATTGCCACCATCATCTGTTTTCACCTAATCAGGGGGTGATACAGAAGTCCCACCTGCACTTGCAAGTACAGGAGTAGCATTAGCAGTAAACAGGATGTACCACGCTGTGTGGGCCTGTGGACCCCGTTTCGGCTTTTCTTAGTTTAGTTGACCTTAGAATGAAGACGGGGAAACGGGAGGCTATAAATTTAATCTGTAGCAACATCTGTAGTGAAAATAATTTTAGATTTTGGAGGAAGAGCATGCTGCTATTTTTGTTAAACAGGTGCTAGAAACTGTAGCCTTGACTTCCTGGAAATTTAACAGAAGAGAGAGGAAGTCATGCTCCTGTTCTTTCACATATAGATAGATGTTCTCTTTTCAGTTATATAAATATATTCATTATGGATCTCATGTGGGTTTTGTTTTTGTTTTTTTCAACTTTAGGGAGATATGTCAGCTGTTTCCTGTGCTGGCTGTCAGACATAAGTGGCATTAATCTTATCACATAAGAGACAAAACAGAAAAGGTGAGAGCAGTTTATAAAACCCAAAACTGAGAAGTCGCCTCAAGCAAGGGAGTTGCAAGGAAGTTCAAGTATCTTGGGATATTATTCTCAGGTGACGGAAAGGTAAGAGGTTCAGACTTCCAGAAGAATCTTAAGTACAGCGGCTGCTCCTGCATGTCAGAAGGTACTGGCTAAGGTGGGTATGGCATCTCAATAGGATGCCTCCTGGGCACTGGGGTGAAAACCCGGAGTAGTCCTAGAACCTTCTGGAGAGATTATATTTTGCGTCTGGCCGGGGAGCACCCCAGGATCCACAGGAGAAACTGTGGCTGGAGAAAAATATGTCTGGAATACTGTCACCTGATGGATGGATGGATGGATGGATGGATGGATGGATGGATGGATGGATGGATGTTTTCCATATGTCAGTTCCCAGACAGTTACAGACCAATGTTAAAAGTAGAGGGGATGCTACAGAGTTAAGCATGACCATGAGACATGTTCCTTCCATCAAATTCAAAATGAGCTAATATGTTTCTTATCCAGTCTTGGATCAGTTTAAACATTAGATTAGATTTGTGTTTATGAGATTTGTAAATCATGTTATTCTTTTTTTATTTACACTTTACACAGATTCACAACTTTTGAGGAATTGGGGTTGTATAACTGTGTGCTTTAACACTGGGGTCCGTCACTGTAAATCAGGATCTCAAGTCTAAACCAGAAAACAGTGCAAGACAAGCTAGACTTAAGAAGTACAACATGTTTCAAAAACTAAGTAAAGGTCACCCGGGTGAGTTAGAGTATCTTCTTTAATTTGAATTCCTTACATTAATACACACAGCTACAGTTTTGAACAACAACATGGACACTCTCTGAGACTGCTGAGTCATTATAAGAGTTTTGTTTCTCGTGTCTTTAACAATGTCCTTACTGGAGTTATTACTTTAGCAAAACCGAAAAGACTGGAGTCTCTCCTTAAGCAGACTGACTCCAAAGTCAGCAGTTACTTAAGTAGGAGGAACTGCAGATTTTAGCACTTCCTCCTTGGTTTTAAATGCTTCCCCTCTGACAAAGACCCACTGCACTGATTTACTAAATTACTGAACCCAAAGAGGAAGTCATAAAAACTGCAGTTATTCATTACTCAGAAAAAAATGAAATGAAACATTTAAAGCTCAAGTGTGTGGACACAAAAATGAGTGAGAAGGTTAAGGTGCAAAGATGTTTAAGTGTATTAATTCAACTTTAAATTCGTGGACATTGTTTACATTTACAATGTAGGCTATTCTGGACATTCTTGAGTGTAAATTATGGAAATGAGCTTGAGTAAAAATGAAAAAGCAGGCAGGCCTCACCCAGCAGAGAGGCCTTCGCCTGAGTGTGACCAGCGCCAAAAAACGGTTTCCTACTGATGGAAAAATAAAAAGCAAACACTCAGCTGCCGTGATCCAAACAACCTGCAGGTCCACAGCCTGGCCTGGACTCACCGAAACCCCGCGTGGAACATGTACATCCTGGGTCCGCCGTTGGGTCCATATCTCGGGGTGCTGAACAGGAAGTCCTTCTTGATGGAGACATAGCTGATGAGAGACAGGATGAGCAGCGCCACGCTGAATATGACGAGCCCCAGCGCGCTCACAAACCGTACCATCCTGCCCCGATGGAGGAGGCTGGCCCTCCGGCCCAGAGGATCAGGAACCGGCCAGGACGAGGAGAAAGCGAGCACCCAGGCGCACCGCATCAGCGGCACGGCGACGGCGGGGACGCGGAGAGGACGAGGCGCGCTTGACGCAGGTCTCAGAGCCCACGCGGGGAGGAAGCGCAGAGGCAGGGAGTCGGGGTTTCATCTGCTGCGTGCGAGCGGAAAAGTACCGGCGGCGAAACAGGAGTGCAGAAACACAGGAAGGCCGCCAGCACAGCAGAGAGGACGCTCACACGCTAACCTAAAAACGCCTTCCATAGATGCCGTGCAGGCTGTAGGGACGCGCGTTTGCTGCCAGTTTCATCAGCTGAGGGTGATTCAGAGAGAAAGCGGAAGAAAAACCCGCGTGACGCACTGATCGTGGATGTATCCCAGGATGGAGAGGAGGAGGGAGGAGGAGGAAGAGGAGGGGGTCTTCCTGCTGGCATGCAGGGTCAGATTACAGTTTCATAACCTCGAGGCAGGAGATGAAGCGGCGGCTCGCGGCATCCTGCAGGGAGGAGGTGGGCGCTGCATCCTCGGCGTCTCTCTCTCCTCCTCTCCTTCTCTCTCTTTCTCTCTCACTGGCAGTGTAATTAATTAAGGCCAGGGTGTCGCTTTAAGGAAGCGCAGCTCGTGTATCTGGTAATCAGATAAACAGTTCCAGCAGCATCCGAGGCGGAGCTCCGTGTCCTGGTGGAGGCAGAGATGCGGAGAGAGAGCGAGCTGGAGAGAGGAGGCAGCTGAGGCGTCATGTGTCGGTCTGTCTATAGACGCAGATCTGCAGACACGTGACAACATTTCACTGTTTTCAGCTCGTGACAAAGCAGCCGTCAGTTTAGACTGAGTGTTAGTCTGCTACTGCGTAGACTTTCAGTATTTGTTAAATAACAGAATACGTGACTCATGAGTTTCTGCGAGGGTGTCGCTTCTCTCCTCTGCTGCAGCGCAAAGGGTCACTTGAACTCGCTGTCCACTCAATGTGTCCTAAGTTTCTAAATGCATCACTGGGAGTTTTAATTTCCTTTTCTGACACACGGTCATATGCAGGACCGCATGATGCGTGGCTACTTTAGAAACCTTATGACATGAATCCCAAAAGGCTGATTCTCTTCATCTAGACGTTTTCCGTGGGAGAAACGTTTCGTCATAATCCAAGTGACTTCTTCAGTCTCAGCTGACTGCAGGTTTCCCCAATCTTATAAACAGTACATTTCCACAATATCTGAAACCAGCCCACTGAAGGAACAATGGGCTGTGAGGTCAGTTCCTTGATCATAAATATGCAAGTTGTCATGACCATTGATCGAAGACCACTGATCAATGGCCATGAGTACCATTCACAGAGAGTTCGGGGATGGCTGCAATCACAGTATTGTAAGATGGTGAAAGATGTACCCTTAGGCCCCCTCCTCGATTCAGAGATGGTCTTTCCCTTTTCACGTAAATGGCCTCCTTGACTCTGCGCTCAAACCAGCGTTCCTCCCTGTCCAGGATGTGTCCATCCTCATCATTGAAAGAGTGTCCACTGGCCTGTAGGTGTGAATAGACTGCAGAGTCCTGGCCTGACGAGGTGGCTCTTCTGTGTTGTGCCATCCGCTTTGCCAGAGGTTGTTTGGTTTCCTTGATATATAAATCCTGGCAATCCTCCTGGCACTTAACAGCGTACACTATGTTACTCTGTTTGTGTCGGGGACCCGATCCTTGGGGTGGACCAATTTTTGGCGCAGCGTGTTTTGGGGTTTAAAAGCCACAGAGACGCATAAAAACACACAGCTGCAGTTTTAGAAAAAGTGTGTCTCAGCTGTTCTGATACTCCTGACACATATGGGATCACTACAGGTTTTCGCTTAGGCAGTGGTTGTCCTTCTCTCCTGGATCGGTTGGAGCTTTCTTTAGGCGCCTTCCCAGCTTTGACAAATGTCCAGCTGAGATAACCACATTTACTCAGGGCCTTCTTGATGTGCTGTTCTTCTGCTTCCCTGGCCGCTGTCTCTCTGTCAGTGGGGATGGTGTTCGCTCTGTGTTGTAGCGTCCTGATGACACTCAGTTTATGCTCCAGTGGATGATTAGAGTCAAACCTTAAATACTGATCCGTATGCGTAGGTTTATGGTACACATCAGCTTTTAAATGTAATAAATGTAATAATTCAGTGGGCTAGTTTCAGGCATTGTGCAAATATACTGTTTATAAGGTTGGAGAAACCTGCAGTCAGCTGAGATTGAGGAAGCCTTTATACAGAACATTTTACATTTTGCATATTTTGAAATTCTGTTTCAGAGCACTATAGTGAGTACTATTCAAACTGTAATATGTTAGGATGTTACACTACTACTACTACTGATAATAATAATAATAGTTATCCTTAAGCTACAAAGTGCTTTCCAGAACCCAAAAGAAGGTATGACAATCAAAAATCAACCAAAACAACTAAATTACTTTGGCATCTCCGGATGTGCAAGACATAAAAAAATAGTGCAAATGCAAACATTTAATATGCACATAAAGAACAAAGAATGTGCGAACAGATAAAAAAAAAATAGTGCAAAGACTACAGAAGTACTATACTCCACTGTATTACACGTTCTATACAAGAACTATATTACCAGTTGATGTGAGAGAAGGAAGACAGGATAGAAGACCTGCTGTGGAAGAGAGACAAAGATTAATAAGTATGAGTGTGATTGTGAAACCTTTTTATTGAGGATGACTGTATGAGCTTGGTCACTTGTAATGGTATGTATCTGCACAATATTTGATCTTAATGTAGGTATTGTTATTTTAATTTAACACATTTTCAGAGGAAAATGGTCTCAAGAATGTTCAGAACAAAAAAGCTGGGGTGCAACTGAACTATTTTTTTTTAAGGTTTCGAGCTGAGTGAAGTGAGTCAGAATAATCTGCATGGTAGCCAGAGTAGGAGCTGGTCAGTGCTAGCTGTTTATATTACTGTCAGAGGGTCTTGTCATTGCTGTTGACGGAATTGAGATTAAGTCAGCACAAATGTTTCCATTCCTCCATGATGCAGAAGTCATCCAAACCGCTGTGTTGAATAAACTTGGGTTTTTAATGCAGGCAGAGTGTAATAATTAGCAAAGAAAGGTGCTCCAGAGCTTCCTTTATTGCTTCTTTTTTGCAGAAGATAAACTTCCTTGATGAAAGAAACACAGGAAACCCTCCCATAGCAACGCAACATCTGATGGTTCAAGAAAACAATCAACAGAACTGATACAAATCTTTATATTACACTGCGGTGATAAAAAATATTCTACTGAGGTGTTGTTTTTCAGTAAGAACACATTCATATAAGCTCTGTAAATCAAGATTGTGAGTTTTGTTAACTGATTTAAAAGGTATTTACAGTTCACTAAAGAAAAAGCTGTGACTGTGTCACAAAAAAGATGAAGCGATGTGTTGACCAACAAAAGGCAAGTTTTAATCACTGTTCCAAAAAACAAGGAAGTCACAATCAAGCTGGTGAATAAATAAAAACACAGATATGCACAAAGGCAACTTGACAATGACAAAAAAGAAAAACAGGTCTAGAAAGGAAGCAAAACTCAAAGCGAGGCACGTGCGATACTGTCAAAGTCAGAGAAAACAGGAAATGATCAAACACCCAATACTGAAATATAGTCAGTAATGTCTGCGTAATAGTCGAATCACTGAATAACTTTGAGGTTGTTAAAGCAGGCCTGTTGTTCTGTTAATTTAATATTTTCTTTCCGATAGATAGGTGGTGCATGATCACATTAAACGTGGTAGGTTCAGATAATGTGTTTATGTAAGGCCCAGTTTAAGCTAAATAAGGAATTTTTTTTTAACTGAATCATGCAGTTAATAGCAGATCATGCTATCTCTTTATCCACATTTCAGTGCAGCCTTATAGGATTACAGACATAGTGTAAAGACTGGTTTAAGATCACCTCCTCTAGACAGAAGTAAAGAAACAAAGATTAGGGATTCCTCCATGTCAATTATTTTCCAACGAAACAAAGAAAGATTAGACGAGGCTCCACAAAGCCATCACACAGAGAGAAAGACTGGCTGACATGGCTGCTGGCATTTCAGCAGTGACCTTTATACTGCTATTGAAGCCTGATAGGACATAAAGCAGAGAGGGAGACACAGAGAGATCCAGGCAGTGTTAAAAAGGAGGTCATCCATCTGATTGGGGAAAAAAAAAGACCAAGTACAATTCCACTACTTAAATACTTTAATTAATAATTTTAAATATTTAATTTCCTATTAAAAAGATACAGAAAAACTAAATATTAGAAGTATACTATAAATGCTGTATTCATGTTCCACACCTAAACTACCCACTGCCAGTTTTTTGGTTTTTTTATTTTTGCTGACAAAAAATAATGATTACAACGTGCCAACAGACACATGACATTAGTAAAGAAGAAATGACATATTTTATACAGACTAATGAAGTGATATTACCTGTAGGGTAAGGCACTTTGAATCTATCAGCAGCCCCAAACTGAACTTTAAGCTTCACCGGCATCAAATTGAAAACTTCTTAAAAAAAAAAAAAAAGATTTTAAGAAGGGATAAACAATCCATAGAAACTAAGATGTTTTTTCATAGCAACCAATCAATGTGTTTATTTCTGCTGTACATTTCAACATGGGTGTCTGTGGAGACCGACTCCCTTTTGGAACCAGCGTCAAGTGGCTGTTAGAGGAACTGCTGTATTCGCCACTCAAATTTTTCAGCATCAGAGGTTGCCGCTTGCTATATTAGTGAGCCCTTAACATCACTTTATTTCACTGCACAGCACTGTATTATGCTTTTCCATTGATATCTTTTTACAATATTTTACAATAGCCAACAATATTTTTTAATAGAAATTAAAGGGGGGAATTAAAAAATACTTTGATCAATGGGCTTTGATCAGTGGTTGTTGATCAATGGTCATGAGAATTTGCATATTAATGATCAAGGAACTGACCTCACAGCCCATTATTCAGTCAGTGGGCTAGTTTCCACTGATGTGCAAATGTACTCTAAGGTTGGGGAAACCTGCAGTCAGCTGAGACTGAAGAAGTCACTTGGATTATGACGAAATGTTTCTCCCACTGAAAACGCTACGTCCAGATGAACAGAATCAACCTTTTGGGATTTACTTACCTGGATGATTTGAGCATCCATGAAGACAAATTAAAAAAGAGGTTATGAGTTCAGCTAAGACAATAAGATGACAGAAGAAAAGTGTTGAGGGTGGGAGACGCGAATGTAACAGACAAGAAGCAAAGTGACACTGAAAGAGAGGAGAGGAAGAGCAATCCAGCATCAAGATACTGGTGTATCAGCTTCCAGATAAAGCAGGCCATCGGGGTTTTTTTCTCTTCACTGATTCGCTGATTCTGTCATGGTCCTCCTCCGTCCATTTAAGCCTCAAACAGACACCAGCTGCTACTACTTTATACTTCATCAGCAGGACATAATGTAAAAGATGTCATGGATGTCACGTTCCTGGGTCTTCTGACCTAGTGTTTTAAGTTTTAGTTTATTTGGGTGTTGATGTTTATGTTTAAGTTCTTTAGGTTAGCTAAGTTCATTTGTTTATTAGATTCCCTCTGTGTTTTAGTCCCCGTCCTATGTACAGTGTGTCTAGTTTTGCTTCCCTTTGTCTCGTTAGGTCTGATTTTTCCCAGCTGTGTTCCCACCTGTTCCCCATCCCATCATTATCTCTGTGTACTTAAGTCCTCTGTCCTCCTTTGTTCAGTGTCAGGTTGTCTGTTGTGCCACGTTTCCATGCGCTATATTTTAGGTAGCTTTGTATCCATGCCAAGTTTCATGTTTTGGGTTTTTCATGTTTATTTTTAGTTTCGCCAGTGTAGGTTAGTGTTTATTCTCGACTTTGTTTGCCTCATGTATTACTTTGTTTTTCTCTTTCAGCCATATTAAACGGCTCGCTTTTTGTTAATTCGAGTTTTGTTCGGCTTGCCTTGGTGTCTGCATTTTGGGTCCTCTTCGTCACTCCATTCAGTCTGCCTCCGCCAGACTGTGACAAAGGAGCACCTCTCTGCTGGTCATATCGTAACATGGAAACCTATCTGTTCTAATTTTGTGTGCTGTAGATGTGACATGCTTCAAGCACTAGAAACCTAGCAAGTCCAGACAATGATCTACCAAGTCAAGAGATTTCTATAATTGGTAGGGAAAAAAGTAAAAATGAAGGGATAAAGAGAGAGAAACAAAGCAACAGATATGAAACATTTAAATATATATTAGTTAACATTAGGTACACTATGGCTGTTTCCAGTGTACGTGGGTATTTTGCTATTTAATGTTTGGCCTTTTGTCCACGTATAAGCAACATTTTTCATCTGAGCTCAAAAACTCCTTCCAGGGTGAAGATTTTTTGAAAAAGGGGAAAACAAAGATTTTGTCTAAGATTTTGCAACATTGCAGGTGTGCACCTTTATCTCCTTTTTGGATATCAGATTGTGCATTGCATCACTGTTTTTAGGGTTCAGACTAGTTAGAGAAGTATCACCACCTATTGCTTAGATAGGCTCGGTGGAGGAGTACAAATACCTGGGTGTTCAACTCAATAACAAACTGGACTGGTCCACAAACACAAATGTACTTGACAAAAAGGGTCTAGGTCGTCTCCACCTGCTACGGCTGCTGAGATCCTTTGGGGTGAACAGGACACTCCTAAGGACATTCTACGACACTGTGGTGGCATCTGCTAATTTCTATGCTGTGGTCTGCTGGAGTGGTGGAATGGCAGGAACGGACAGGGGGAAACTCAACAAACTGGTCAGGAGGGCCAGCTCTGTCCTGGACTGTCCGCTGAAGTCCATCGAGCAGGTTGGGGAGGAGAGGATGTTGTCTAAGCTAACATCCATCATGGGCAACAACTCCTACCCCCTGCATGAGATTTTACGAGCACTGAGCAGCTCGTTCAGCAGTAGACTTTTACACTCACATTGTAGAAAGGAGCGCTACCGCAGGTCATTCTTACCAGCAGCTGTCAGACTCTATAATGCAGCTTAACATTCTTTTGGTCATCTTACTCACCAGTTTGTTTGTTTACTGTACATTTTATACATATCGCCGTACAATTTTTTTCAATTTTTCTATACATATTCTGTACATTGTTACCTCCAAAAGTTGATTCTGTTCATCTGGACGTAGCGTTTTCAGTGGGAGAAACGATTTGTCACTCATCCAAGTGACTTCTTCAGTCTCAGCTGACTGCAGGTTTCCCCAATCTTATAAACAGTACATTTGCATAATGACTGAAACCAGCCCACCGAGGGAACAGTGGGCTGGGAGGTCAGTTCCTTAATCTTGATTATGCAAATTCTCATGACCATTGATCAACAACCACTGATCAAAGACCACTGATCAATGTCCATGAGTACCATTCACAGCATTATAAGATGGTGAAAGATGTACCCTTAGGCCCCCTCCTCGATTCAGACATGGTCTTTCCCTTTTCACGTAAATGGCCTCCTTGACTCTGCGCTTAAACCAGCGTTCCTTCCTGTCCAGGATGTGTCCATCCTCATCATTGAAAGAGTGTCCACTGGCCTGTAGGTGTAAATAGACTGCAGAGTCCTGGCCTGATGAGGTGGCTCTTCTGTGTCGTGTCATCCACTTCACCAGAGGTTGTTTGGTTTCCCCGATGTATAAATCCTGGCAATCCTCCTGGCACTTAACATCGTACACTATGTTACTCTGTTTGTGTCGGGGACCCGATCCTTGGGGTGGACCAATTTTTGGCGCAGCGTGTTTTGGGGTTTAAAAGCCACAGAGACCCGGTGTTTAGAAAAAGTGTGTCTCAGCTGTTCTGATACTCCTGACACATATGGGATCACTACAGGTTTTCGCTTAGGCTGTGGTCTCTCCTGGATCGGTTGGAGCTTTCTTTAGGCGCCTTCCCAGCTTTGACAAAAGTCCAGCTGGGATAACCACATTACTCAGGGCCTTCTTGATGTGATGTTCTTCTGCTTCCCTGGCCGCTGTGTCAGTGGGGATGGTGTTCGCTCTGTGTTGTAGCGTCCAGACGACACCCAATTGATGCTCCAGTGGATGATGAGAGTCAAACCTTAAATACTGATCCGTGTGTGTAGATTTATGGTACACATCAGCTTTTAGATGTCCCCCATTACTGATGTTGGTCAACCGAGTTAATGTGATCCGTGAATTGTGGTACGTCCTGAGATTTGATTTTCACCCAGGTGTCGTCCACATACCTGAACAATGGCTTGGTGGTGTTCCAGGGTAGGATAGCAAAGCCCTCTTTTCCACTTCTTCCATGTACAAATTGGCCACGATGGGTGAAACTGAGGAACCCATGGCACACCCATGTTTCTGCCTATAGAACTGACCCTTGTATGTGAAGTAGGTGGAATGACGACACCGTTCCAAAAGCAAACATCCTGTAATCTCTTACGAACTACCTCCAACGCTTCCGTGACTGGGATGCAAGTGAAGAGAGATGTAACGTCGTACGAGACAGTGGTTTCATCTGCCTCCATAATGACATCTCTCACCTTCTCAACATAATCCAAAATGTTCTGGATGTGGTGTTCAGAGCCAGTAGTTTGAGGATCGAAGCCAGAAACTTGGAGATGTTATAGGTGACCGAGTTGATCATACAGACAATCGGTCTTAAAGGTGCACCCTGTTTATGTATCTTCGGTAAACCATACAGACTTGGTGTAGATTCACCTGGGTATAGCCAGTGGTATGAGATCTGGTCAATAGCCTTGTCTTGTTCTAACTGCTTCAGACAGACCAGATGAACAGAATCAACTTTTGGAGATCTACTTACCTGGATGATTGAGCATGCATCAAGATGCACATTGTTACCTGTATATACCTGTATATACGAACTTCGGTTGCTTATGTTTATAGGAGCACTCTGTGTCTTCCTTTTATATTTTATTTTCCCTTGCTGTAAGAGCTCTGTAACACCACAATTTCTCATCTGTGGGATAATAAAGGTTTATTCTATTCTATTTCATTCTATTCTATTCTTAGCACAGCTGTGACATCGGTTTTTGTCGTTTCATGGGGACAGAAATAATTTTCAAAAGTACAAAATCCCCATTAAGAAAAAAATACCCATGGACTGTATATGCAGACGTAGCCTAATGTAAAAAGTGAGAACTGTGGATTGATTTCTATGTACTTGGGTTGAATTTTCAATGAAAATCCAAAGGGTGTGATGCTTATGCTCTTTTTCAAGTGCCTCTCTTCCACCCCCAGCGTCCATAAGCTGCTAATGTCACTACACGACCAGTTCTCAGCACGACACACACTCTACATATAGTCATCTGAAAAACATACTACACACCAGGATTCAGCAGCAATAATTTAAAATAATGATTTTCTGTATGACTTTATCAGTATTTCACATCATGGTGGAGAAATTTTGTTCCATTCATTTTTACAACGTTGCCTCAGTTCATTGAGATTTGCAGGAATTTGTTTATGCATAGCTCTCTTTGACTGACCACTGCAACACCTTGATCCTTGATTCAGTTTGGGGTTTTTTCAGCCATTCTGTTATCGATTTGCTGCATGACTGACTTTCAGGCAAGTCAGACAGATGACCTCACATTTAACTCTAGAATACTTTGTATTCTTTATATAGTCCAACCAGTTCATTAGTAGAATCATGAAAACTGCCATGAAAATAATGACCTAATGCTGACCGTGCCCGACTATCTGCTTGCAGCAAGGTATGAGCCTCGGGTTGATTTTAGTACAATTTAACTGACTCCAAATGTGATTTATTCAGAAAAAAGATGGTATAATAAAAAGAACTTAATTATTATGATCATTACAGCAGAACCACTTACTTAGATATTAAAAAACACCATGACTGCACTGAGAAATTTAAATTTTATTCAGTAATACTGGCAGTGAAACAAGCAAAAATATAAGCTTTTACTTTGAAAGGATGAGATATGCTGTTTTCCTTTGTTCTCGCAGCAGTTCACTGAGCACCTCAATAAAACCAGAATGAACTCATAAATCAGACTGATCAGATTTTCATGTGAACCCCGCGATATGAAACCAATCAGAGGAGCTCGCATCTCATGAAAGAGTCAATTAATGATCAATAGTTATTAGAGCAGAGAGGTGGGTGGACGATCAGAGTCTGCAGCACCGCCTGAGCCGGGGGAGCATGAAATGAATGCACTGTACGCGCACGAACGTGCACACATCAACACACACAGACAAACACACACAGAGTCATAATCAAACCACAATACTTACCCCAGACTTACCAAAAGATAAAACGAAGTTTCAAGGCACACCAGTATTCAAATCTGTGGAGATTAGCCTCCATATAACCGAAATGGTGTGTTGTTGTTGTTTTTTTAATTTTATATTTCAAGGCATGTTTGATAGAACATTTAAGCAAATGGACACAACAAGCTATCTGGTTTTAAAGTCCTGATTTAGCTTGCTTAGCACCATGTTAGAACTGGGCAAGCCATAAAACAGATACTAATAGGGTACATTTATTTATTTTTTAATATAAATAAATAGAAAAATAATAATACCTTCTTTTCTTTCTTTCTTTTTTAGCATTTTAGCCTTTATTGGAACGTGTAGACAGACAGGAAAGCAAGGAGAGAGGAGAAGACACATAGCAAAGAGCTGCTACTTTCTAGCCATGCAGCACAGGGTTGCCTGCTGAGCAAAACCGCTGCCCTAACAGGGTACATTTAGCTTTCATTAATTATTATTTATGTGGTTACAGTGATAATTAAAGATTTTCCCTTATACATGATAAAGTATTCCTTTGTTGTTGTTATTACTAATGAGTTGACACAAAATCCCAAGACAAGCTTGGACTTACCATTTGAGAACCTCTGTCCTACCCTAAGCTCAACCTAAACTTAAACCCTTAAACCAGATCTTTTTCATGAATTCAGATTTAATCCTAGAATACACCTAGCATGGCCACTGAAACTAATTGCACCAACTTAAGACAACACTTGCATTTCCACGAAATGCATCGTTCATATAATTCTCCCGGAAGCCAGAAGCTGTCCTAAGTTGCTTAGAGTGGCTGAAGAAGGCATGAAGTCACTCCCAGTGTGATTGAAGCACTCAGAAAAACTTAACCGGACACATGACTTCAGACACATACTCCTGGGTTAAACCAAACCAAGTAGTATCAGTGCCTAATTTAGTTTTATGAAGTTTTTGATCCCTTTGTTTTATTCTTGTGATTCGTTTTAGTTTGTTGATTGTTAGATTTTGGTTTCCGCTTGGAGTTTATTAGTATTATTACAGCCCACCCAGTGTCCCAGTGTTAAGTAGTGTCTGTAGAGGTATTTACTGTTTCACTTTGGTAGTTATATTTTTCCTGGCGCTGTATTTTAATTTTGACTTCCTGTTTGTCTGATTGTTTTCACCTATTGTTAATTACTTTCACCTAACGCCGCCTCCTCATCTAAATCCCCAGTCAGTTTTCTGTGTATATTTAAGCCTGTGCTTCCCCTTAGGACGTTTTCACACCTATAGTTCATTTACTGTTTTCCAAATCTGTTATTGAGTTTGTAAACTTTAATCAATCAATCAATTTATTTATAAATATATTTAAAAATAACATAGTTTGACCAAAGTGCTGTACAAATTGAAAAAAATAAACAAATCTCAAAGGCCCAGCCTCCTCTGTGTTTCAGTCTGCTTCTAGGAAATAATCAGAAGCAACTGATCAGCTGATCTAAGAGTTCTGTTTGGAGTATTTTTAGTTGAAAGATCGGAGAGGCACGAGGAGCTAATCCATTTAGTGAGTTAAAAACAAGCAATAAAATCTTAAAATAAATTCTAGAACGTACTGGAAGCCAGTGTGAACGAGCCAAGACTGGGGAAATATGGCCGCGTTTACTTGTCCCTGTGAAGAGTCGGGCTGTAGCATTCTGAACAAGCTGAAGACGAGAGAGCAGAGCCTGGCTGATACCAAATAAGACTGTTAATTTTCAAGCCTGGATGAAGTAAATGCATGAATCACTTTCTTGAAGTCAGCAGATGACAAAATGTTCTTAATTTTTGCAAGGGCCCTTTAAGCTTTTCCCCTTGGTTTCATTTGTTTTCACACAGAAAAATCCATGTAAACTCCAAGCAAACCGAAATGCTTCATTCCAAACCATGTGAGAACGTTCACTCTGCTCATTGGCCAGATGTTTATGTTGTGGGAGCGGCAAAAGTAAATACAGGAAGAAGGTGAACATGGAGAAGCCTTTTTACAGCTAGTTGCTAGCCCGTACAGACGTTTTCACATCTATAGTACCTTCTAGGATACAAAGCATACATGGCTGCGGGATGTTTTTTAGCTCACACTTTTAATGTACACCTGGTAGTTAATAATAATAATTCTTCATTTAAAAAGGGACAGTTTAACATAGTCCAAATACAAAACAAGTTTATTATTATTTTTATTTACATGAAACCAAAATACACCACGAATACAACTACAGTTAATAAACAATGTAAAAAAGAAAGATTAATTAAAAGTTGCTTCGGATTGGGGTCGGATCATGTTCACGCCAAAACTGGAGTTCTGGATTTGGGTCTTCTAGTCTTCAGAACTCTAAACAACCTATTTCTCATGTTTTCTCATATTGGAAATTGATGCTGAAGGGGTATCTCTGTGCCTTAGAAAATCACCCTGTATGTTAAATTATGACATAAACAATAGTAAGACAGATAGTTCGGTGCTCAAAGTTAACAATCCACCATTTGCTTTAATATATATTTCACTTTAATAGTGAAAATTGTCACTAAACATGAAAATGATATGGGGCCTGGTTGGTGATCCAGCCTTGGTCTGCACTTTTTCACCTAATTTTTTAAAATCTGCCATCTATGTATGTGAAAAGTGACTAATGTGCTCTGTTGTCAGTTTATTTATGTTCCACTGAGTGTTGGGTGAGATGGAGCTCATCAGGTAAAGAACAGAGAGCGACTGTAAATGAAGCCTCGGCCGAATGTCCAAGGTCACATTGAAGAATCCAGTTTCCACATTTCATAAATCATCATCCCCACCTGGAAATTGAACCTGTTCCTCTCTGAAGATGGAGTGTGTGTGTGTAAATGGAGTAGGAAGCAGTGCTTTGTTACGTCTACTGTATCGATGGAGGACAGCAGATAGACTGTATATCACTCATAGTTCAGACAGCGATGGCCTGAGCCCTCTGTTTCTGTGTGTGTGTGTGTGTGTGTCTAGACAGTACTATAGGACTGTGCCACAAAGCCAAATAGACCAAACTGGCCTTAGCGCTGCACAGACAGAGGTGGATTACATTGTGACTTGAATAATGTTCAAGTCTGCACGGTCACTCTTTTTTTCTTTTTGAGGTCACTGTGGCAAAAAGCTGGATGTAGAGCAAACTGAATCTCTTCTGTTGATCTCCATCTCCATCTTTTACTCTCAGACTCTGATGGATTAGCTTTGCAAGATGTAAAGTTAAAAATAATCCTGGTTTATTTTATCCAGCAGCTCTTCTGCTCATCCTGTCTGAAACAAATTAACATCTTTATGACATCATAGAGAGCCGACAGTAGAAATGTGGAGGATGTACTTTGTTAAAAATAAACTACAAACAGGACACAACTGTTTTTGTTTAAGAGCTGAACATAATGGCTATCATGAAACATACTTTAATACATTATTTTTTTTTATTAATGACATTCTTCCAGATCAAGTATAGGAAACAAAATATGGAATCACCTTGAATATTGCTTTTCTAAAACAAATACCTGTACAAATCAAAATATGCAAAAGTGCTGTCTACCGCTGCATCATGCCACCCCAACCGTAGATGGGAAACCCATGTTGTGACCATGATGTAAACTCAGAAAGAGCTTTATTGTTTTATTGGCTCTACGGGAATCAAAACACAAAACCAAGAAAATAGGCTAGACAATAACACGGGGCGCACAGTTAGATCAAATGAGGGTTGACACTAACTAAGAACTAGAAACACAGATGACAAAACTCAGAAGCACTGGCAGATAATACTACACTCAAAAGACTAAATAATGTTAAACAATGTATAAATCACTTCATAAACCCAAAGAACCATGACCACAACAAGCTGGAGTTAGCTGGTCCTCCTGGAAACATCCTGTGTTGAAATAGATACATCGAGTGGTGGTGACACTAACATCATGCATCCTTTGTGTAGTCTTTCATAGCCTGATGTTGCTCTTTAAGTATTGTAAACTCGAATTAAATTTATAGTATTGTTTTACATGGTACTTATACTTTGTAGTGTATGTGGAAAAATCCCCTTAGCTTTTTATTAAAGGACATCCAACATGCAGGTTTACCTACAAACAACACCACCCTCTCACTTCTAATTCACATTTAAAGAAATAACTTAACACCAGCGGCTGGCGGGTTACTCCTGTGCTGAACTCTCTGTTCAAGGCTCTAGTTTGAACTCACTCGGCTGTAGAGCGAGTATAGCAGCTCGACATGTCCAGAAGCTGAAAGGTCAATTTCTTTCCATTTAAGAGCAGGTATGAAAGGTAAATGGGAGAATTAGGAGAGCGGAGATGGTCGCTGTGCTGCAGAACATACACTCCCTACTTCCACGCATCCCCCCAATGACGCCTTCCTTTCCCCCTGCAAGCATCCCCATATTTTACTTATCCTTTTGTCTCCCTTTTCTTCACATCCCTCCATCCCTTATTATATCTCTTCCTATTTCCAATCATTCATCTTTTTTTCACCCACCTTTCTCACCTCACACATCCACAGTACCATAGGCGAGAGCGAGGAGGAGAGAGAACAGCTGTTGCCAAGCAACTCGCCTGACCAACGAGGTGTGGAGAGGCAAATAAGGAGGAGGAGGGGCATGATGATGGTGGAGGAGATAAAGGGACTAGGAAGGAGAGGTGAGGAGAGAAGAGGAGATGGAGGACGGATGATGAGAAGGAGGAAGAGGAGGGGGCAGGGTGAGGCGATGGTCACCGCTCACTGATTGCAGGAGTCGCTCCGGCCAATCAATTGCAGCAGGTGCGTGACCACAGCTGACCAGCATCAATCAGACACACGAAGGAAAAGTCATTCATTACAGAGCAATTTGAGAAAGTAACAAGAAGAGGAGGAAAAATAGTGTTCGTGTAAAAGAGAACCAGAGAGAGCAGCGGAGGAATAAGAAATGAAAATTAAAGAAGAGTTTGAGTTGAGGCCTCCGGCTGCAGTCTGTGTCTTAAAATTTCACTGCTGTGAAACTGAACACCATAAACTAATTCAGTTAATGTTCAAGCAACCAATCCTGTTACAATAATATGCATTAATAATCAGGATGGAGACAAATAGCAATAAAAAATAATAGCATGCAGCAGTAAATGTGCATATGTAGAGTGTGCCTCCATTCATGTACTATGGCTAGTCCACTTTAATGGATAACACTTTATAATAACAATCATTCATAAATGGTACTTTGATAGTTAATCAAACTCAAGAAAGCGGTTTTTCACCTTCTTGGATCTCTCAGGTGTCTCTGTGATGTTATTCCAGATTTTGGGCCCAAGAAACAGAAAAAGAAAAGGAATGAAAGGTGAACACAGTCGAGGTGACAAAGAGAAATACACGAGTCTCTTGTATTTCTCATTTATCTGATTGTGAAAAGGAACATGGATGGGAGCAATCAAAAACCATGAAAAAAGACTTTAGATGTTCTAAAAAAAAAAAAACTCATACTGTTCACATATGGAGTTCAGAGGAATCCTTTGGAATCGTTATGCTATTTTCCAGAAAATGGGTTGGTCAGTAGCCTCGCTTTTGTCTTCCAGAACCTTACCATTGAATCATTTATGAATTAGCAAGCTGAATTAACTTTGGGCCTTCTGCCTTAGAAAGTTGGTTTACTTCTTATAGATGATTTGGCCTTCTGCACTGAATCTTGTAGAGCTTATGATGTTGCCTGCATAAGTGGGTGACATAAGCGATAATAATGCTATATAGAGCTTTTAAAATGATTTCTTGTTTGTATTTACAACAAATAAGCTTATAAGGAATGATATATGGGGAGTTTAAATATCACATTATGCTGGACGTCTGACCACTTCTTCAAGGTCAAATGCAGTCAAACGTTCAGGTTGACCCAAAAATGTATTGTATCTGTAAAGAATATTTTGTCAAGAGAAACAGAATGAACTGCCTAGTTAGTTAGAAATATATTGTAGTATAATGTTATATAATAAGCTCAAGTTGTGTACACTACCGGTCAAAGTTTTTGAACTCTTTTTTATTGAAAATTATGCAGTTTAATCTGTCGTTGCACTCTGAAATGAAATCATAGTACAAATAAACAATTGGAGTTAAAAAAGAAATCAAGGAATCGATTTACAGACCAAAATGTATTCTAAACCTTTGACTCAAAGTAGTCACCTTTGGCAGATATAACAGCTGAACACACCCGTGGCATTCTTTCAACAAAAGAAATCAAATATCCTTCAGAAAGTTCTTCCCATATCTGTTGCATAAGTTCCCATAAATGTGTGGCACTTGTAGGCTGCTTTACTTTCACGCTTCTGTCCAGGTCCTCGCAAACCAGCTCGATGGGGTTTAAATCTGGACACTGTGCTGCCCACTCCATGTTTTCAAGCTTACGATCTTGTTCTTTTTTCCTGAGGTAGTTCTGGCATAGCTTGGACTTATGTTTTGGGTCATTATCTTGCTGTAGGCTGAACCCCTGAACAACTAGGCGCATACCAGAGGGTATTGCATGGTGCTGCAGAATGCTGTGGTAGTTGTTTTGGTTCACGGTGCCTCTCACTCTGTACAAGTCAGCAACCCTGGATCCAGCAAAACAGCCTCAGACCATCACACTTCCTCCACCCTGTTTGACAGTTGATGCCACACACTGTGGAACATGCCTTTCGCCTGCTTGAAAACAATGGCTTTCTTGCTGCAGCTCGTCCTGTCAAACCTGCAGCTCTTCTCTTCATAGTTCAAACTGAGACTTGGTTACTATGACCACACAACTTCAACTGTGCTTTAAGTTGTTGTCCTGTGAGCTGCCTATCTCACAAGCTGTTAATTCTCAGAAACTTGTTCTCTAATTCAGCTGTGGCTTTGGGTCTGCCAGACCTCTTCCTGTCAGAGTTTGCCCCAGTTTCTGAGAGCCTTTTGATGGTGAAGAGGAAACTGTACTCACTGACACCTTGACTTTCTTTGCAATTTTTCTGTATGCCTTACATTTTTAAGTGTTATGATGGTCTGTCTCTCTTCCATTGTTAATTGCCTTTTTCTCACCATTTTTGTAGCAACACGCTACTTTCTGCAGTACAGTACTGTTCAACTGATGCTCACGAGGGTACAGTACCACAGTGTGTTCCAACACTGGTTTTATGCAGACAGAGGGGGTTGTAAGCAATCCAGAAAAGTTGGAACACCTGTAGGAATTAGTAGCACCAGCTTTCAAGGCTTGATCAACCTCCATTGCTGCCGAACAGCTTTAAATTGTTAACCCATTTTGTGCTCACCGAAAAAGGCCTTTTTGTATAATTCTGAAATGTACACTATTTTTCAGTTTTGGGTAACCATACCTTTTTTTAACCTCTGGCAGTTCACCACTTACCTTTGTATCATTTCAAGCTATTCAATGGATTTGAACGACTTGAATTGCAATAAATAACCAGGAAAAATTGTTGTTCTAAAACTTTTGACTGATAGTGTATGTCCATGGAGGAGAGAGTGAAAGAGGATGCAGTCATGTGTGAAGATTATTTCAGCTAAGAGCCAATTAGTGATGAGGAAATGAAGCAAGTTGAAAAAAGGAAAGAAAGCTGGTAACTGCAGTTTATCTGATCTATTTCAGATTTAGCTCATAAGTCTTTTCTGTTGCCTTCACACCTTCCATACTTTGCGTGTATGTGAAGCATTTAGGGAATATGTTGACTGTAAAATAATGTCAGTTACTCAGTCCCCAAATAGTTACAGGACTACAAACTGTTACAAACTAAAGAAAAGTACCTGGAGATGTACAAGAGTTGTAGATAAAACTCCGGCCTTCCTCTTTTTCTCTGTCTCCTTCATTACACTCGAGGCTCCCAGACATCAGAACTCGCCGGTTTTACTGATCAGTCTGTCTCTAAACATTATTGATCTGTCCTTATACGAGCTGACATTGATCTGATCTCTTAGGATGATTTTAGCCCATGAGATGAACACTGTAAAATATGACAGGCCTCACAAATCATCTCCCTGCACCGAACCCTGGAGTCAGAACAGAAGTGACTGTCAGTGACGCGTAATCACTGCAAAAGCTTCCAGCCTGGTGTCAGCTGTCCTCACAGTACCTCAACTTCAAACTTACTTCACCGGCCTGAGTTCTACAAATGTGTTTGAGGTTCTTTAGTGGTCTACAGGGTTCTCAAAGACAATTCCTTGATCATTTTTGCCACATCTGTTGGTGTAGTTAAAGCTCTGGCAACACCAGTTGAGGTTGTTTGGACTTTATCCTCTTCTCTGGAGGAAGTTCTGCCAGAGAGATTTAGTGTTTGGTGACTAAGTTTTAGCTTCTCAACACCTAGATGGAGACGAGTGTCCTTGTTGAGGCTTCAGAAAATAAAGTGAATATTTTTGGAGTGATATGATGAAAGGAAAAATGTGCAAACCTGTGAAGATTACAAAAAAACATCCATCAGACAGATTAAACTGGGTACAGCTGTAGTTCTAACCTTGATTCAACCCAACAAGAGGTTGATGGATGAGTCAATGATCCAGTTTCTTTTTTACAGCGTCTGCAAGCAGTGAAAGCAGCGTGGTTCTAGATAGAAAAGGTCGAGTTAAAAATAAAGTACAGTTGCATGATTTACTCTGCTCTTCTTTAGAAGCTCAAAACCAGAAAAAAACGTCCTAATGAGAGAACCCACAGGTTGTTTGTGCAAGACATCTACTGTGAAAACCATTGTAGGTTCATATGAAAACTGCTGCAGAGAGACACCAAGGTAGACATGCTGTCAAGCTGCAAGATGACAGACTGTGGCAGGAGGTGAGGTAGAGCTCAATCAGGTCCTTCACGCTGACGGTAAGAGAAGAAGCCACTGATGTTAAGTGAAGAGATCTCGGCCAGCATTTCAACTCCTATCATAACTACGCCATGATATTGTTTAGAATCAGGAGAGAGGTACATCAGTGAGTGTCTACAGCCATCTGTAAAACACGGTGCAGGCTGTGTCATGGTCTGTACTCTATAGAAAATATAGACAAGTACCATCAGATTTTGGAGAGCATCTTATTAATTTTTCAGCGTGACAGTGATTCCAAACATTTTGTCAACTGGGCACGGCTATACTTTCAGGCAATACCAACTGACCTGAGAAATGCTTACACCCTACTTGAATCTTTAAGATATGAAATTTCAGTGGAACCTAAACTCTTTACAGTAAAATTGCCTTAAGAGATTTTTTTTCTGCAGATAGTAAACATATTTATTTCTGCTCTAAAGTTGTTTGTGTTAACATTTGTTGGGGGGACTGCCTTGCTTTTGGAGTGAGCCTCAAGTCACAATAAGAGGACAGTTTTTGTCATTTTAGCATTGGAGCCAGTTGTTTTAGCAATTTGCATTTAAATGTTAGTGCTCGCTGTGGTCATACACATGTTATGTGATGTGAGGCTTTTTTTTCTTAACCAAGGTAGAAAATAATGTGCTTTTGTAAAAGCCACTGGCATAGTCTTAGTTTCATACAAGGTCACTATAACAAGGAAGGTTCTCTATCCTTAAAGAAGTGCCTGTTTCAAAGTAATGATCCCCTGAGAGGTAACAGGTTTATTTTTTTTAGATGTGTGTACTGAGCCCTAACCAGACCTATAGTAAAAACTCCCTGTTTAACACTAGCTTAAAAACCCTCACAGTGCCCAGGGAACATAGGTCCTCCTCTTTCGTGCTGTTTTTGTGATGGAGTTTTTACAGTGAACTGACTTCACATCCAATCAGGAAGAATAAACAGGCACAGTCCAACAAATGAGGCAGTGACATTGACTCAGTTCATTTCAGAAAATGTAATCTGGGATGTGATTATGAAATGATGAAGGTGAAAATGGAAGTAAATATGATTGAGGGGAAGGAGAATGATTCATATAAAGAGAGAGAAATGGAAAGTGAGAGAAAGAAATGGAAAGTGAGAGAAAGAAATGGAAAGTGGCAGACATATAATAACGAGGCCGTGAGGTGCTTAAGCAAATTTTTAAATTTGCTTCATTTCTATTGGGTATAACAGCAAAAACCCCAAAGAAGTCCACTCCTATTAAAAGATCAAATAAATTTCAGTTTGACTAGAATAGAGAAAAAACGAGCTACTAAAGTCGTCCATTTTTCCCTTAGCTTTCATATTTTTATAGATGTTCATTCTGCATTCAAAAGGAATGTTTGCTGCTGCTTATTTATTTCTGTTTAAATGAAAGTGTTTTAGGGCCAGTGGGCAAACCAACTAGTTTAGAGTGGAAGTTATATTTTTACAAGATAAATTATTTGGAAAGTTAAGTTAAGTGGCCTAAACTGAACTTTTCTAGGGTCTACCTGTCATTTACTGGACATTTTAGCAATCCCTTTATTACACACACCTACGCTAGTACTGGGTTTGAAACTCGTTTTCCTTCAGAGCTGCTTTCATTTTATTAACAGCACAGATCCAACAAGGTGCGGAAGCATTCCTCTGAGATTTTGGTCCATATTTACATGGCAGCATCACACGGTTGCTCTAGGTTTGTTTTACATTCATGATTTGAATCACCTCTTCCACCACATCCCAAAGGTGCCCTACAGGATTGACATCTTGTAGCTGTGGAGGCTACACTGGGTACACTGTGGACAAAAAGGGATGGGCATAGCCAAAAACAATATTCTGTGGTAGGCTGTGGTGTTTAGATAATGCTCAGTCTAAGTGGTCCAAAATCATGCCAAGAAGATATCACCCACTCCATTACACCACTAACATGAGCCTGCCTTGTTGGAGCCATGCTTTCATGCTGTTTTTGCTAAATTCTGACACTACTATCCAAATCTTGCAGCCAAAATCGCGACTAATCAGACCATGCAATGTTTTCCCAATCTTCCATTCTCCAATTGTACTGAGCCTGTGTGAACTGTACACTCAGTTTCCTGTTCTGGGCTGACAAGAGTGGCACCTCGTGTGGTCTTCTGCTACTGTAGTTATCTGCTTCAGGGATGGGCATGTGTATTTAGGGATGCAGTTCTCCATACCATGATTGTAACAAGTTAATTACTATTGCCTTTCTTTTAGCACAAAGCAGTATGGCCATTCTCCCCTAACATCAACAATTTTGGGCCTTGACAACTGCTGCTCACTGGATGCGTTCTCTTTTTCAGATGTCTGGCATGTTTAAAGCCACTTAAAGCTCCTTTTTTCCCCATTTTAATTTAGGTTTAGACTTCAGCAGGTCAACTTGACCACGTCTATATGCCTAAAAGCATATTAGCTGATTCAGTATTTGCAAACAAGCAGTTGAACAGATGTACCTAATGAAGTGGTTGTGGTTGTATTTTGGAATGGACATTAATTGTACTTCACAGTAGTGATGGGATTTCTGGCTCTTTTTAGAGAGCTGGCTCTTTCGACTCCCAACCGGCTCTTCAGGTTGTTTTGTTGCTTTAATTAATTTATTATTAACAACAATATAAAATTATGCACAAAAGGAATTACTAATGTAAAAAAAAAAACAAAACGTGGTTTTATTTATATATGTTTATATATAAATATATGCGGTGGCCCCTAGAGACAAAGCACGTACAAACTCCAAAACACATTTCTAGCATTAACTGAACTTCCAAAACAGAGCTACCTAGACCACTTAAATTACACAATTGAAAACATATGTGTATTGTTTGTGTATTTATACACAAGCACTCATATATATTCAAATAATTAAAAAAAAAAAAAAAGTTCATTTACCTGTTACTACCACACACCAAATCAGGTCGTTGGTACTTGCTGGCTTGTGTAGCCACTAGGTAACAAAAGCTCAACACTGCGCCTAGCATCCTGGAGCACTTCTGCTGTCTTTTGTACGTGTTTCGGAGTTTGTATGTGCTTTGTCTCTAGCAGCCACCGTAAATATACTTTTATTTATTCAGTCCACATAAAATGTAATAAATAAATCATATAATACAAAACACAAGTATTCACATTTCACTTTTAACTATTTAAATTTTCAGCTTTTTCCTTTTAAACAAATTTAAAGTGAAACAACACAAAACACTGGAAACCACAACACAATTAAATATAAATTAAAATGTGAAAACAAAAAGAACATGCATATTCTCTGTCATATGGACCTGCATGAATAAACTTTCTGAATCCTTTATCATCTGCAACTGAAAATAGTTGTGGATGATTACTATACCTTTCTAATGTGACGTTGTTGTCCCTGGCTCTCTTTCTCTCTCTTTCCCTCCTGCTCTGTTCCTGTGCTACTGCGAGTGTAACTAGCTAGCTAACTAAAT